>NC_068357.1:96462816-96762816 GCF_020536995.1 Dreissena polymorpha
TCAAAATTATTAAATCGTTTCGCTTTTGTAACGCTTTATAATTTCCAGGTTTTTAAATCGTCATAAAATGCATATAATGTCGGAAACATTTTTTTCAATTTTGTCAAATAACTAAACTGTGAAAATGTCCTTTTAACAAGGCAGTTTCGAGAATACCTTTTACTATGTAACAACAAATGAAACACACTGAATACAAGCATTGTATGTGTATTTATTACTTTTTACCAAAGTAAAACGACAGGTGGTGCATTCAAAAGCAGTGTCAATTTCCAAATAGCTCAATTTTCCTTTTGATTAGTGGTTATTTGATTAATTTCTATAAAGCTAGATTATCGATCCCTAAAGTGTTTGGACGTTATTTGCAATATAGTATGGCATGGATTGTTCCTGGTGATTTCGTGTTCAAGCTGTTCTTTAGGGAGCTCAGACTGGAGTAGAATTCAAGACTGTGCTTTTTCACTCTTGTTCATTGAACTGATAAATTCCCCCTCCCCGCATACAATGAGAAAATATAATTTGGCATTACGGTATTATAAAAAAATTGATGCATGTATAAGAACTTTGTCACATTTTATGTCTTGTCAGCCCTGGCACTGGTAGGCTTATTTGAACGAGTGAAGTCGATTTAGTACTGGTGTTCTAGTAGGCCCTATGGGTTTTTTAGCGAGGGTCCCAAATGTGTCATTGCCTATGAGCCTTACGGTGCTTAATCCTGCACTGGTTATAATAAAGTATTATTTTTAAGAACTGTTTGTGTTTTTTTTTTACATTTTAGACAACGAAATTGATATTTATACAAAAACGTTGTCTTTGTTTTAGAATGTGTTCGTCCAACATAAGATTTGCAATGATAATCTTTGTTTTGATTAACCCAACCATCAATACATTATATCTCTAACAGTCGACGGTGGTTGGGGTACATGGGCTACTTGGGGATCATGTTCGGCATCCTGTGGCGTAGCATTACAACACAGAACCAGATATTGCGACAACCCACCTCCTGCGAGGTTTGGAGATCACTGCTTTGGAGACTCTCTGGATTACCGAACATGTATACTTCAAGGATGCACAGGTGTAGTATTTACAGAGTACATATTCGTGCTTTACATGCGTGTATATAAGGGAAACAAAAACGTCCAGAAATGTTCATACATTATGCTTACCCATATATGCGTATATCCAAGGACAGGAGGCTATAATTAACAATATGGAAATACGACCATGCTTATGTGTTATATGTGAATAAATCGTTTTGTGAAATAATGTTCATTTATCTTATGGTATAATGACTTTAAATCTGATCACTTTGATTTATATGTTATATGTATTTGGTAAAATAAAAATATCATCAAGATGTACATATTTATAAAGTTAAATGTTAAAATACCATATAAGTATTAATATGATATACGCGTCCCTAAAGATGGTGGATGGACCACATGGACAAATTGGGGCACGTGCTCAGCCACGTGCGATGGAGGGTTTCATCAGCGCAGTCGCCAGTGCACTAATCCCCCAGCGTCTGTCAATGGCCACCAGTGTGATGGACCAAATGTTGACGTAGGAGCATGCAACACTCAGCAATGTCCGCAAACAGGTCATATATTGAACTATCTATATAAAAGTATTTTATACGTTCTATGTTATAGTTCAAGAAGGGGTATTCATATAAATCTGTTTGAGTGAAATAAGTTTCGAGTGTATATTAACTGTTTGATAAAAAACACTTGGTTTGGTAAACAGAGTATTCAAAATACAACTCCATATTTATTGTTTAGATGATTTAAATTATTTCATGAAAAAAATTGATATGTGTCACAGACACTCATGCCTAAACAACACGTGTTTGGGCACAGATAAATCCGTTTTATGTTCTACAGTGCACGCAAAGACTAAAAGCAACAATTAAGCTAATAATTGCACACTCGATTTTTTTGGTTTGAGAAAAACCTGCCAGGCATTTAGATGAATTGAAAACACACTAAATATCGCTTAACTGTGAAAGTTTTAGCTTGATTAACCCTTCAATAAAAGAGGAATTGAAAACAAACAATTTTGTGAGAATAAAGTCCAAACAACAGCAAAAATCGTCATAATTATGTCAAAACTCGTCGAAGCTAACATCACTTCCTTTACGAATATATACATAAGAGGTATATCAACTTTTAAAGATTAATCGACAAAATTTGGGCTATACATGTATATTGCATAGTAGAAAAAAGACAAAATGCTAGAACTCTGAAACAGTTTGTGAAAGCCAGGATTATTTTCATAGCTATTAACGCCATTCAACTGATAAAGCGAGATTCACCAAGTTGTTAAATATGTGTTAAACAGACAAAATGTTGAGACTATAGATTGTATATTGGAAAAACAGACATATGGCCTTAAATCTGCATTAAGCCGTCGCAGCTTGAATTTCTTCTTTTAAGATCATCTGTACATAGAGGTTATACAACTATAGAAGTGTGAGCGAGATCCACCCTGTAATTAAAGCGCTAAAAGTGGACAGATCGTTGCAATAATTAGATTCCTTACGTGTTGTTGTTGCTAATAAATGTTTTCCAACTTCTGAATATATATAAATCGTATCCAAATAATAATGTTTATTAACCAAATAAAATAAACACACACAGAAAAACAGACGTACATGTACTTGCCCATGAAAATAGTTAGGTTTAATATATAGAGAATAACAGGGACTGTTTGATCGTTTTGTAATATATCAGGCAAGGCGTAAAATAATATAACAGTTAGGCTTGCCGAGCCGTTATTTTATTCGTTCCGAGCCTGATATATTACAAAAAGATCAGGCAGTAACCTGCTTTTCTGTTTATCATACCTCTACGTCCCCGAATTAAAGAAATAATGACAAAATCGCTAAAAGGTTGCATTTGTAGCGGGAAAGAATATGATTTGTGTCGTTTGATGTGTTAATAATGACGTCATTGCACTTGCGCTTAATATTTGCAAAACATGTTTCTTGCTGTTTGTGCTGCATTTTGTGTTTAAAATATATTACATCTTAGTCTCAAAGTTTTTGTTTTGTTTAATCTGATTCGATTTTACTAAAATGATTACTTTATAGTTGATTCCGAGTAATATGACCTACCTCCAATCATCGACTGATATAAGAACTTCCTGTTGAACTGATATAAAAAATATATCATGCAACGTTAAACTTATATCAAGCAGATATCAATGCAGCGGTATGATAAATATGTATATTTCGCTTTCCTTTAAATTGACAGATTACGGTAAAGCAATAATACATAGTTTTGATATTCGACACTATGTTTTACATCTGAGAAATTGTGTTTATTTGTTTCAATTTTATTAATCTGAGAATAGATTTAACAAATAAATTTGATAAAACAATTATGTTATCTCTTAGATGTTAATATTTTAAAATGAAAAGGTTAACAAGCCATTCTACTATATACATATTATACTCATTGCATAAGATGGTGGATGGACCACGTGGACAAGTTGGGGCACGTGCTCAGCCTCGTGCGATGGAGGGTTTCATCAGCGCAGTCGCCAGTGTACTAATCCTCCAGCATCTGCTTATGGCCACCAGTGTGATGGTCCAAATGTTGACGTAGGAGCATGCAACACTCAGCAATGTCCGCAAACAGGTCATGTATTGAACTATCTATATAATTGTTTTATTCGTTTATGTTATCATGCAAGCACGGGTATTCATGGCAATAAAACATCATAAACACTAGATTGTGTATAACATAATTGTGAAATTAGAAACGGGTGTATATTAACTGTTTGGTCATAAAATGAAAACACTAGAGTTGGTGAACACAGTTTAAGTTTAAACGTGATTTACATTATTTCATGAAAAAATTAACATGACATATGTCACAGACACTCATGCCTTCACAGCACACGTGGACAAAAAGACTTCATTGCTTGGAGAAAAATCTGCCAAGCATTTGGACTATTTAAAAACACAGAATTTTAAGACTAAATATTACAATGTGAATAAAAACCAGACAAAGGGTCTAGATTCTACCAAAAGTTGAAGCAATCATTTACACATTACGAGCGTTTAAGTGTGAAAGTTTGAGTAAAATCAATCCCGTTATAAAAGAGCAATTTAAAACACAAAATTCTTGGAGTATTGAGTTCGAAAACACAGGGGCGTATTTAGGTGGGGGGCTAGGGGGCTAAAGCCCCCCCAGCTGGCTGGCTAGACACGATTTTTAATAAAAATGAGCCCCTTACAGTTTCAATCCACTTGTGTATTTCCTGTCATATGTCCCTAATTAAGCCATAAACAGCTGTCGATTTGTGTGATTTGCCCCCAGGCATGTGTACAGACGATCTAACCTTCGTCAGCTAAACGCTTCATTGACTGTAAGTAATAAACTGCGCTATTTGATTGGCTGAAGAAGATACATTCAACTAATGAAATTCATCCATACATTTAAGCTATAGATAAATGTTTACAAATGGCTGCCGCATGACACTTGTGAAAAACAATATTTCAATTTGTAGCAATTAAAGAGTTTAGACGAACGCAATGGACAATCATAATTATTTTTTCGGTAATATCTTTGATGAATTTAATTGGTATTAGCTCTTTAGAGTGATAATCCTTTTGAGTAACAAGTTATTGCCAGTGAAATTCAACTGCACACTTAATGAATGGCAATTATTTTTTTTTATTTTATTTTTTTACAAATCGGGCTAACTGCTTTGATGTACATTCATACTTTTTAAAATTAAAAAAGACTCAAAAATGAAGAATTACTTTGCTATATGAAACTAAATCATTTTCTTAAAGCGTTACAACATCGAGGCAGCAACACCCGAATTAAACTACACAGAAACCTAACGACTCCCTTTGTTAACACTTTTGTGAACGAAATGGACACCCGATTCAGTGATTTGCAGACTAAGGCAACCATGTGATTGAAGTTTATACCTGAACAAATGTGCGCCTCTCCTGTCAGTGCTAGTGACCTTGAATGGTTCATTGATGATCTCCCTTCCCCTCAGTCCCTCCCTGCTGAGTTGCACTTTATATGGCAGGCTAGGTGGAAAGGTGTACCCAACCCACCTAACCACCCTTCAGGGCTCTGTTGCACATTGTTATTCCCAGCTGTACCCCACCATTTACACTGTTTTGTCCATATCATGTGTATTCCCTGTTACATCATGCGAGTGTGAAATGAGTATCAGTGCCCAAGGACTTGTTAAGACAAAACTAATATCATCAATGGGTCAGAACAGGTTATCCGCTGTGTGCCTGCTTTTTATTCATAGGGACATGGACATAAACATTTTAATGTTGTACCTTAGTTGACCTAGTAGGATATCCAGCATGGTTAAATAGGAGGTCCACCCATCTTACTCTGTTAAAAAAGTTATGGATAAAGATAATGTCTCCCACCACTTAAGTGGTTTGAGAGACATTTGATTTACCCATGTGTGTCTGCCTGTCCGTGTGTCTGTCACACTTGATGTGTGAACTCAAGTTCTTATTTGTTTTACATGCACTTTTATCATGCAAAATGCTGATTAGATAGCAGGAAATCGCATTATTTCAAGGTGCCAATTAAAAAAAAAATTCGTCGACGGAAGGGGACACCCCTCCCGCCCCCCCTCTAAAAAATTTCTGGATACGCCTCTGCGAAAACAGAACGCCATTAGTATGTCGAATGTCGTCGAAGCCAACAGCTATTTCTAAACGATAATATACACGTAGAGGTATTTCAAATTTGATAGATCGATCGACACAGTTGGGACTATATATTACGAAGTGGGAAAAACGACAAATGCCTTAATTCTGACAAATCGTGTACAAGCTAAGATTCTTGTGTTAATTATCAACGCCATTAAACTGATATTTTTAGCGAGATATACCCAGTTATTAAAGATGAGTTTTAAGTCTATACGTATCGTTGTTGCTAATAAATAAGGTTTTCCAACTTTTTATTATAAGTTAACAATATACAAGTAACAAGATGTTTTCTTTTCAAAACATTTATAAAAAAAAATCGGAAAAAGGCGTTTCCGTCACTGAAAATGGTTTTTAAAAACAACGTCTACGTATATTTCGATTCCCGTTAAATTCATAGATTATTGTATAAGATTACTCAACTCCTGGTCCCTAAGTTATTGTCTATTGACATATAATCAACGTCAATGTCTACAGATGGGGGTTGGACAGCATGGTCCTCGTGGAGCACGTGCCCATCCACAATATTGTGTGTTGGTGGAATTCATCAAAGATACCGAGAATGTTCCAACCCGAAACCTTCTGTGTATGGTCAGCAATGTCATGGAGTCAGTGTAGATACACAATCGTGCAATACATGCCAGTATGCAAACATTCAGAACTCTAGTAAGTTATCGTTGTGACTTTCACGTATGTATGCAAACTATGAATAGAGTGATTTCAGTTATACATCTGACAGAGTATTCGTTAGAATCATTTAATGAAAAATATGTACTCTAAAATTAGTTTAAGTCATCAACATGAGTTTCAACTTATCTTTCTTGTATTAATGTGATTGACATATGAATCGTAAGTTTCAAAAGATGTAAAAGAAGAGTTAAACAAATGCTTATAGTTATTTAAAATGGTTAGAAGAAAATGTAATTTAAGATGCCGCCTAAAAATCACTATTTGTTTTAACGTATTGCTATAGATTTACCGGTTTTATTTGCTTAATGGTAACAATGACCAATCATTCTTGTTTTGCTGATTAAGTCTCATAAGTTACTACTTTCAGTTCGTTTGAATAATGGGCGAGTTGAAGTATACTTGAACGGGGCATGGGGAACTGTGTGTGACGATTCATTTGATTCCAATAGCAATGCTGCTCGAGTTGTGTGTAGGCAGCTCGGACTACCATCGTTAATTGCAATATTGTTTGATATTTTATGAAGTTTAAATAATTTGTTGTTCAAATATCCCTAAATTTATTGTTGAAAAGATATCTAACTGACATGTAGATAATGTATGAAAATAAAATGATTAACGCGTATAAAAGTGTTTGAATTTGAGGCGAAAGTAGATACGTTTAACATGTGTGGGTTCAACGAGGTTCTTCTATCACATTTGTTGTTCTATCGAGCACTTTTATATGTCGTATTTGTTTGAAGACTTAAACATCACGTTTTGTATGAACATAAAATAATAAACGCGTATAAAAGTGTTTGAATAGAAGGCGAAATTAGATACGTTTAACATGAGTGGGTTCAACGAGGTTCTTCTATCACATTTGTTGTTCTATCGAGCACTTTTATATGTCGTATTTGTTTGAAGATTTAAACATCACGTTTTGACAATTCAAAATGTGTTAGAAGGTTTATCAACATTGGTATTTGTTTTCAGGTCCAATGCTCGTCCTATTGACCCGTTTGAAGGGCCTAGCTATATGTCCATCTTAATGGATGACGTTGTTTGTACCGGAAACGAAGCGTCATTGTTTGATTGCTCGCGTTATGCTGGTGCGCACAACTGCCAGCACAGTGAAGATGCTGGTGTATACTGTGAATAACTTACAATATAATAAAAGTGTGTTCGTTATTCATGTATCAATTATGAACAATAAATTAAATGCATCACAACCCAATAAAATGTGTGAACTGTTCCAAGTATGTCGTCGTATTTCAACTATCATATGAGATTGAGATGATTACATCACATAGCAAAATTTAATGGAAACTGGTCATGTGGCATTTAGAGGCGGGTTAGACTAAGTTAATAATGTTCGATTAAGTGCTATTGTGTTTTAAGCAACAGTCCAGATTTATGTTATTAATATAAGTATATAGACAGTCTGCATATACTTGTTTTAGTATAGGCACCTGGTACAAAATTTAACGAAATATGTGTTGCTTGTTTTATGCACACCCATCCTCTCAGATGCAAAAACATTTACTTAACTTTTAGCTTTACTATACCGTTATATATGTTAAAGTCTTAAGTTTCCTTTATACAAAATCCCTAGTACGAAATTTATATTCTGCCAAATTTTCAGATGTCGCTTCTGAAACACATGTTGAATATAACGTCTGAGTTTAAAAAAGTTATTACTGCTTACCTTACCGAAGATTTTTGATTGATTTTAATACGTGTTTATATACTTTGCTCGATAAATCGTCTATTTGATATGATGAATGCACTGCTTCATATGTCCACTGTATGGTAAATAGTCTTCCACTCGCTTTCTAAAAAAATCTAAAGCCTTATTTAGACAGTAATGAAATGAAAGCATATATGGTACTGAACTCGTTTTAAAAATGTGTTTACAATATCTTCAAAAGCTAATTGCCTTGAAGCAAATTACAAACGGATACCGAATATGGTAATGATAATACGGAACCCTATTCATACTCCAGAAAGTGCGACGCAGAATGAATAAGTTAGAGCCTTAGTAATGTTCATCTTGGCATATTTTGTGTAAAATCATTTTCATATTTTTTTAAGTTGTAACATTAATAACATTATTAAGGTTTTTCTTATTCCAGTTACACTCACCCGACCCTTGATCTCTTGAAAAATACGAACGGTTTTTATTTATTGTGTAATGGTACCTTATACGCATGCCATTGTTTTAACAATGTTAAGAACTGAGAAAGCGCCGGCTCCAGCTGTATACTATGTACTTGTATAGTTTGTTCAGTGCTTCGGGACAACAAATACGGATGCACAAAGAAAGTAATGACATTCAGACATTAAAAAGCTTAAGCTAAACGTTTTAATTATAGTTTAATTGATACTTTTTTCATTACTTTTCAATTTGCTTTTTGAGTAATCGTAGGAACACATTTTGCAAACAAATGAACTGAAACAAAGACGGACAGACGGTCGAACAAACACGGAAGGAAGCTATAGTAACATACGATGAAAATATAGGCAAATACCAATTAATCACTTCAATAACAAACAACACCGTATGAGTATTTGCTATAACATGCTATCTGGTGAAGTAGCGGTGTCTTCTGTTCATTCTAGTCGTGAATATCTTTGCATAACATAGCATCATGGCCATCAAAATCGCCGTGAACAATGTGTTTAATAGTCGATTTAAACTTGTGATATAACGTACTTGCATCCACATATTATTAATTGTAAGCGATTTGTGAGGTTCAATGTCAATTAGACAGCACCTTCAAAATTACGATAACACCACCCCAACTCAAAAGAATACGTTTGATAAAAAAAGCATACGACAAAACCTCTCAGTGTACAAATACGATGTTAACTGGTTTCCATTTGGGCGGTTCGTCTGAGAATTAGTACTACATAAGTGAATTTTATTACTTGCAAGTTTAGATAGAAACTTCTTTGCATCTTGTCGCTTTTCTAGAATCGAAGAATTTACTTTGTTCTTACTGATGTACATCGTTCACAACATGCTTACCATTATGTCGCTAGAGAAAACTAATTTCGCTCAAAACTTTCAATGATGCTGGTAAGGAAATCTTATCTGGATAACGGAGAGGGATTTTAATATGATATCAGTAGAGAAATCTTATCTCACTCACCAAGTGTGATTTAACAATTATATCTTTAAGGAATATTATTGCGGTTACAAAGTGTTATCTAATAATGAGATTGGTTAATACAACTTATCTATGTAACACATAGTTATTTTAAAAGGAGGCCGAAAAAAGTGGTCTTTAAGTGTTGTTGGTAGGGAAAGCTAGCATTAGTTAAAACAAGGCGTGAATAAGCGATCATTTTTGCAAGAAAAGTTAATCTCGTTTTACAAAGAAGGATCTTTCAATGACGTCCATAAAGAAAGCCCATCATGGGCATGAGGTGTGATATACCTAAAATGTCGGCAGGGAAATCTTATCTTGGTCACAAAGTGTAATCTAACAATGACGTAGGTAGGGTAAGGTCATCTTTGTCACAAAGTGAAGCCTAACAACGATGTCGGTAGAGAGAGGTTAGCTCGGTCACATTGTGATCCAACAATTGTTTCGGCATGGAAAGCTCATCTTGGTCAGACAGTATGATCTAACAATGATGTCGGGGGAGCTTATCTTGGTCGCATAATGTGATCTGAAAGTGGTGCAAGCATGTCAAGTTAATCCGGTCGAACAGTATTATCTGAAAACTATACATTTAGAGAAAACTTAATTTGGTCTTACCGTGTGACACGATAGTGGTGCAGTAATAACTAGCCGATCTTGGTCAACAGTGTTATCTGAAAGATATTATGACAGAGGAAGTAGATCTCGATAAATAATGAGCTGACGATGATGGTGGTAATTTAAAAGCTAATTTCGGAACCGGTGAAAAAAATAGTTTCGTACGAGGGTTTTTATTAGCGTTGATTTTCACCACGTTTATACGTCTTTACATTATGTATACTTGACCAGAATGCGTGTTTAATTGTTATATTACAAAGAAAGTTAAATATAGGTCGTTGTCTTTTCTAAATTGAGTGCAGTTATACACATATGTTGAATCGTTGACGGAATACAATAATATAAATACATTTTAACAAATGTTATATTAAGCAGTCTCAGTGTACCCATATCACTTTTTTTCTGATGCCAAGAAGTTTTCAACAGTCATCGAATGGTATATGTTTATTTTCAATACGCTCCAGTAAAATGTGCGTGTAAAACATTAAGAACTTTTTAAATTTATATTCAAATATTTGAAACAAATACACACATCATATATTGCTCGTATAAATCATTAATAACAAAATAAGCATTAAAGTTCTTCAAAAAGTGGGTTGGTCATAATCGATTAATTTTAAGGTGACGAAAATGCGTGTTATCTAGGAAAATTGAACATATGGTTTTATAGAAATGTATCATTGATAATCATATACGCTGTTTATGAATTGAGTATAAATGCATGTATGTAATAAAATACTTTCCCACTTAATACGTTATAACATTCCGGTATGTTCAGTCGAATACATGTTTTCATGAGCTTCCTGTCTCAACTGGTTGCTTAAAAAAATTATACGAAACTTTCGACTTTTTTCATAAGTCGTTTTCCCGGATTTTCTTTAAGACCATAATATAGCCTTTTGATTGGATATAATGATATCCAGTAATTAAGCAGAAAATTCGTCAATAATTCGTCGTTCCCGTGAAATAAAAATGAAAACACTCGTGTCATAATTGCCCAACGCGGTTTCCGAAAAAGATAGACGATAATGTTTGTTATGTCTCCCAGTCTATACTGGGGGACATATTGATTTTGCCCTGCCTGTTTTTTGGTTTGCGTTAAACTTTAACATTGGCCATAACTTTTGCAATATTGAACATAGCAACTTGATATTTGGCATGCATTTGTATCTCATAGAGCTGCACATTTTGAGTGGTGAAAGGTCAAGATCAAGTTCATCCTTCAAGGTCAAAGGTCAAATATATGGGGGGGGGACAAAGTGTTTCACGAACACATCTGTTTTTTCATGTTTTTACCATAGCAATTGACATGGCGCTCCATTTACAAATGTTCATTCAAATATGTTTGAAAAAAGGCTTTTTTCATTTACTGTATTCAAACATCTTATCAACAGCCACTGTCAATTATAGTTGTGAACACCAAATTGCAGATATAACATAAATTAGCAGCAACATAAATGTTGTCGGCGGCGCCATCGGGATGTATGTCTTGTTTGTAGATGACGTCACATCCGGCGTGTCAAAGTGAAGCGTTAGAGTGGCGACTTCTGACCTCAGGCCGAAAGTAGAGCGCTTTTGGGTATATCTGCGTCGGCGTCTTCCGTTTATGTTTCCATCAAATCCGCATTTCTAAAAAAAATACAATAAAGTTGCGCTTACAAATAGGGATTTTTTCGATTCAGATTCAAATAAGGTTTGACTTAATTTTCATTTTTCAGCAAAGGCAATAATATTTGTGCATCAAAACCCTTGATTTTTGTTTTAATTACCTACACGATTTACCTATTTAGCTACAAGAAAAATGTTTTTGTCTAAGTTTATGTACCTCAACGTGAATGGAACCACGATATATGTATATATTTATTCCCCTATTTACCATGAATTAAATAATTCAACATGACACGAATCGTCTGGTAGTTTGTGTTTCTATAAGAGAAAAATGATCACTCACCGCAGTGCAGTTCTCTGTATTAGTAGGGAGACATACTCGTACGGAACAAACAATCGAGACGGCGCTGTCGGCGCGGTCCGTGAAGCCGAACGGAAATAGCGTCAGGAGGCCGCCGGCGCCGGCAGTCGGGGCAAAGTCGCTCACTTTGTTGGATGACGTACTGCATCTGGTGTTAAAAGGAGTTAAAAGTATCAATCAGTGCGGAGTCAGCATTTGCAACATAGAGATTATACATAAAGTTTATAACATTAAGCTTTTTTTTAAATATCGTTACTTTTGAACGCAATTGTACCCGATGGGGCAATACTTTAATATACCCCTACATACATGTAGTAACGTGGGTTTTCCCAAAACAATCATAGCAGGATTACTAACATGAATATACGAAATAATTGTTGATGAGAGCTTGAATATTCTATACAATATCCACTGAGACTAACATTCTGCTTATTTAAAGTAAGAAAACTGAATCTAAACGAAGTAAAACAGTGTATGGGCGAGTAATGCCAACCTCGCCATTCGGCCTCGGTTCACATAACTCTTCTCGGTGCACAATATTTTCCCAATTGCTTATGATATATATGATCTTACGATTTCTATATAGTATATAGTTCAAAGAATCAAGATACCTGTCACGTTTTATAATTATTTCTAACAGAAAATTATGCACCCGCGTCCCCGCGAAGAGATTTGTGATGCGTTTAAAAATATTTACATGTTACGTCAGTTTAACATCAACGGATTCTTATCGTGCTCGGGTTAATTTAGTCTTACCCGTTCTGCTGCAGGATCACCACACCAATGTCCGACATGTAGCTGCACACATCAGGTATGATCCGAAATTCCGCTGAAATTATATGAGCCGCGCTTTGAAAAACCGGGGCTTAAAGGGGCCTTTTCACAGATTTTGGCATATTATGAAGTGTGTCATTAAATGCTTTATATTGATAAATGTAAACATTGGATCTTAAAAGCTCCAGTAAAAAATCAAGATAAAATTTAAAAAAGCAAAAAATAGTAGCCGGAACCAGGGCTCGAACCAGTGACCCCCGGAATCCTGGAGTTAGTCTGAAGTAAATACGCATTAGCCCTCTCGGCTATTCCGCCGGGTATACATAGTTTGAGTATTTTATACCTTATATAAGCAATCTTCGTAGTTTCGTAAATTTAAACGACAACAACAGAATTCTCCAAATTATTCAATCGTTTGGCGTTGCAACGCTTTATAATTTTTAGGTTTCCAAATCTTCAAAAGATACATATAATGGCTATATTGGACTATGGTTAATGTTCAGTAATATTGTTTCCTCACAAATATCATAACTAAAACGAAAATTTGCGAATCTGAAACAACTTTTTTCAATTTTATCAATTTACCAAACCGTGAAAAGATCCCTTTAATGCTTATGCGTACATCGTCGTCCCCGATTTGCTTGTGAAGTCCGCAAAATTCCGCGAAAATCCAGTGTAAGAGTTAAGTGTTGCATCTGATTGCACAGGCTTATCTGGGACGACTATTTAAGCACATGCTTAAAGCCCCTTTTCCCATAGTCAGGCTTATATAAATGTCATGCTATTAACTAAAATCACCAGACTTGATCCGTTTTTTACACAACAACATCAAAAAATGAATTAAATTGACTTCCATCAAATTAGCATATATTGTAAATGATTGAAAAAATGAGATGCATTGTAGCAGTTTAAAAAAAAAATTGAACTAACGTACATTACTGGCGTATTGTATCGTTACACGATCGAAATGTTTTTCTTGAACAATTCGAAAAAATATATTTATTACAATCCATTTTTGCTAATTATCAAAAAGCTTTTGCTTCCCCTACCTAACTGTAAATCCCAGAGGATCTTCCTTGCGTCCTGCACTTGGACCTCCCTGCCGGAAGTGTCTTCCCCAAGACGAGTTATTATGCGGACAACGTTCAACAAGTCCACGTCTTTCGTGGGTATGGGGATATCCTCGCTAAACATTGAAAGACATTACATGTATAAATAAAGATGTCGCTTTATGCATGAATGTTGGTTTTGCCATCTAAAAATGTACTATTGGGAAGGTCTTATATTGTCAGGAAACTATTTAAACGTATTAAATGAAGTACTTAGAACAATTATTTACATATTTAAATACCGTAATTAGTACAAATAAAAATATATAAAGATGTCGCTTTATGCTTGAATGCTCGTTTTGTCAGCTAAAATATGTACGGTTGGGATAGTCTTTTATTGCCAGTAAACTATTAAAACATATTACATGCGCAACCAAATTGATCGTTTTTAAGCGGTAAGTTGGTCGGAAAAGGACATAAGAAAGAACAACGTATTTAAATTGTACATTTGAATGCCGTTATTAACATAAATAAGCATATTAAGTTTAATTTAAATTAATGGCTAAAGTGCCTTTTTATTACTCTGGTGGTATTGGATTCGTGAAATACGCACGTGATGTGAAGTCCCACACTGACGTCACGCGTGACGCCCTCGTTCGGGATCTGTTTGCAGACGACAGGCTGTGAGAAGTAGTTGTCCACTGTGACGAGACCCGAAATGTTGTGTTCCCAAAAGGTCACAATGTGAATCGCATCCTAGAAGATAAGTGCAATGTTTTTTTGTATGCTTTAACACGCACGATATGGGTTGGTTAAATTTGTACAGCCTGTATCCAGAAGTTTATCAACAATTTTGTTCATTTAAATTCCACATGCTCATCCAGTAAACAACAAAAATACTGTTTTGTTTTAACGAGAAAAGTCGTCGTTAAAATAAATACTGAAATGTTCATTTTGCACTAGTGTTATGCAAACAGACAAAATGGCAAGATGAACCTAAAGTCATACGGTTTACATTTTGTCGTGTTATAATACTTTTTATCAAGTAATGTATATTTAATATCATGGAAACAAGTTAAGCATCATAGATTGGAAAGCATCTACTGGAGTAGCTGAAATTCAACCGACGTTCCAATATAAATTGACATGCTCAGTAAGTTTATATTCATCAATTCCTAATGTATTGAGTGCTATCGCAAGGAAGCCTGGACTCCATATGAACAAGCATGTGTACGATTTCATCGACGAATACCCAGTCAGTGGATCTATGTGTCCTAGTGTTTTTGTCCACAATGAATTCATAACTTTGGTGTTACTACTTCTGTTAATTATTATTTAAATTTTAAGCCTAGACTGTTTAAGCGGTCTGGGATAGAGATCAAACATTTGTTATAATTGTGTTTCCCTTAAAGAACAACATGTCCCGATTGTTATGGGGCATTGCATTCTCCCGCTGCATAAATATCTTATTAACTCTATGTCAACAGTGATCTCGGTCTGCTACTCATACAAAAATGTCATTCGTGTCATGGTTAATACATTTAAATTTCAACGTAGAACTTGATTGTTTTCATAGATTTCGCCACAATGTAGTATGCTATCTGAGAACCATAAAAATTACTTCATTTCCCTATACACTGCATGTAGGACATTTATTTAATGCTGTTATTTGCAAATTTATAACTTGTCAAGCCTACGCACTAGCTGACAGTGGTCCAGCCAAACTTCCACGTGAACAACGGCGACTCTCAGACGACACGTCCCTGACGTCACATTTACCGTCTTGAACCGGATGTTGGGATTGGGAACCACAATGGTGCCGTTGGGAAAGCATCTTAGTGCTAATAAAGAGATTCTTACAGTATGTCATTCAACAACCTTACCGCATATACAAATTTCTACAAGTGATTAATATTGGTCCGATAGTTATATTTTATATAGTAAAGGCGTACGTTAGTCTAATTTTACATTAATTTGTAAAACGTTATTCATTCATAGGTAACCTTTGCACTGTGCTTTTTAGGTCGGCATAGCGTATTGGAAATTGTTTCCATCCAGCGACCAGTTGGACACGTGTTCGATCCCCACGGTGGAAGCATTTTGTAAATCTCTCCAAAGACCCCAAGTACTGGTTCTCCTAGGAAACGGGTTAGATAGCGCTTCAATAAGAGCTTTCGATGAAATCGAACGATTTAAACTAAACTTTGCTGTAAGTTTTATAAACATTACAACATATATTTACATGTAATATAAGATATCCGGATAACACAAGTTCTTTAAATGCGTTGAATAATATATATTAACTATGATTTTGACCGCAGTCTATTATTAAGAATTCTGACTAATGTATTTCGAAATAATCAATCATGTGCGGATATCCAATTATCATTTAAAAAATTAAAAGATAATTGACGGTCACTATTCTATTGTCCTGCTCAAACATGTTCATATAATTATTTGTATCATACGAGTTAATAACTGTTCAGAATTAACAGCGAAATATTCTCACGCCGTCATTTTAAATAGTATTTTAAAATATATTATTTACGAACACATTACTAGTACGATATCGCAATGTAAGGGACATTAATTTTCAAATAAGGACGTATAGTAAAACTTAAAATTAGAACGAAATTTTACGTTCTTCAAAAGGTTTACTTTCACTTCTTTAAGTATTAATTACGATGTGAAACAATTACATTATATTGTTATCGAAACATAAACCAATACATCAACTTATATGCAAGAATAAATAGTGGTCACAACTTTGTTTATTCAACATACCTTCTTCACTTAATCCAAACATCACTAACAAAATAAAGTTGAAAAGCATGACTATTCCTTATTATTTCGAACAATGTATAATAGTTTGTAGAACAGCTCTATAAAAACACGTATAAGTTTCCGAAATTGATTCTGCAGTTTTTACCTACTAAAACATGCATTTATATAATCAATTAAACCGTACACTACGCGTGGTATAATATTTTAATGAATAGAACTTGCCGACTTTTGTTTTCTCGTGTCATTAGACTCACTACCAATATCCTTCTGCGAATTTCTCGGTTTTGTACGTAAATAACATTACCTTATTGTTATAGGCATGTACTGTTATAAACATTTTAAATTTGACACAATTAAACAAATCAAAATGTAATCATAAACATCACAGAAATGTTAACCTTCAAACTCTTGAAATAATAGTCTCCGCTTCAAATGTTAAAACGTAATAGTCTGTCTATGTCTAGACTTGATAACATTTTGATTGACAGTTGCAGAGATATGCACGCTAACGGTACGATTGATTTGCTATTGTGCGTTGTTTAGTGATATTTTACTGTGTTTCTTTTCACTTTAAAAAAGGGCTATTTACCGCCGCGTGTCAAACACGTGTCAGTCAATCAAAATGTCATCAAGATGTAGGCATGTGATTCGATAATTGTTTTATTGCGTTACAAGAAGATTAAGACATAGCAGCGCAGACTTTAATTACACAAGTTAGAAGGTCAACATACAGGTGATATTGGCCGATAAATTCCTGATTGTGTTTGATTGAGTCTTTTTAAAATGTTTATACCAATACGTGCTAAATACACGAATAAAATGAAATTATGGAAAAAATAGATGCTTACTGCAAATCATATACATAATATTTGTAATAAAATAATTTCCTCGTTAACCTTATTGTCCGTTTTTGACATTCAACTTTGATTTTTTGTGTTATAGAAAACCGAATACCTACTATTTTACTTGATTTCTTCTCAAAATATAATCTTGCATCAGCTCAATTCCCTTCACCAGCAAAAAGAAGTGGAACCCGTTTTTACAGGCCAAGATATACTGTATTAAAGTGATTATATGTACATGTAAGTTTCGTTTCGCATAAGTATTTTATATATTAATAATAACTGTAAATATGAACGCCTAGCAGACATAAGCTCAACAATAAAAATATATAAATACAATTTGGTTTGGGTATATTCTTTGTCTATTGCCAACGATATGTACTAGACTATTTTCATGTACAAAAATATGATGTTGACTTAATTTCGAAAACGCTGATGGTGAAACTCGACCCATAAACTCGAGATAACGAGGATCGATCTCTACTACTACTGCTACTTTGTGTATGGAAATTGTGACGTGTCGCATAACTTTTTATGTTGTATTACTTTTTTTAAATATTGCTAGCTCTCAATTTCCTTTATTAGATGTATACACATGAACATGCAATTAAAGTACACTGTCTTGATTTACGAAGCATTTTACACGTTATAGCTTACATAGCTTTTTCGGCATAGCTATTAAACCTAGCTGTTCACCTTTAATGGCCTCTACATAACGCCAGCAAACCCCAATGAATACATTCGAATATTTCATTGGCCGATTCGAGAAAAATCAATCAAAACATCGGGCTCATCACTGCGTCGGTGTACAGCGTTTACGATGTAACCCTGCTCACGATTATGAAATCCGTACTACCATCTGCTTGTTCATTAGAAATATTGAGATACATGTTGCCCAGTTACAATTACGCGTAAAATTTCATGTCGCAAAATTTCAGGGTCCGCACTCGGTCAATAAATCAAGGAAAGACATTATTGACTATCGATACACGATGATAACACAGTTTTGCTTTCACGATGAGGAAACAATCACTACCAAAATAGTGTAGTATCATGATAACAGGGCAACCAGTTTATTATCTAACCGCAAATGATTTCTGTACTCGGTCAGCACGTCTGGACATCTTTCATGAAAGTTTTAATAGACTGTAGAAATTTGCCAGTTTGCTATAAAAAGCATAGTTTCCTCCAATGTTCTATCGAAACAGAGTGTGCTAAGATGTTCTATTTAAGAGACGCAATGTGATTTTTAAAGACCCGCGTCGTGCGAAAATGTGTATTATGCCATATGCGACCAGCGTTGCTATAGCACAGCCTGCGCGCCCACAGTCTGGTTAGGTGATACCTAATGAGACTACGGAGTCTTGCGTGATTTTATGACGGGAAACGTAGCTACTGACTAGACTGTGCATTTGTATAGGCTTGGTTTGAGCTACGCTGGCCGAAACGCCTTAAGACCAATTTGTGCATGACGCGGCCCCGACAGTGTGATTCGAATGTGTCAAAAGAAAACTTTGCGTTATTTTAGTATTAACTCATCATATATTGTGATTGCGAAGAAATTAATTTATAATAAAAATTGATATGACACATATAAGGTTATCTGCCGAAGTATAATATTTATCTACGAACACTATTGCGTGGTTTGAATTAACGTGCACGTAATAACACACATTTCACGCGGTTGATATGCGTCTTACAAGTGATTAAACAACAAAAACAATCAAACCTTTGTTTTCTATTTTGTCATATAGAAACGTAAATTTTCCAACTTTCTTTCCAAGTCAGGATATACACTGAATATATTTTTTAAAGTTGTTTCTTGCTAATACTATAACACTTGAAATCAGCATAGTCGCATTGCTGTGGAACGACGAGTCGTATTTTCGTTATAAATTCTTTCTTACAACGTCTTCAGTTGTTAAACTTAATCATGTTATTCTAAGAGCGTATATAAGCAAAGCTGGCGTGTGGCGTCTAACACTTCTTGGATTTTGAAATATCGCTAGAAGAAGTTCCCAGTAACGTAATAACAAGTAACTTATAAACATAAATTGAAATTGGATTTGAATTTGTGTCAAACATGTCCGCGTTTTTATTTAAATGTAAATAGAGGGTGAATTTCTGTTTGGAAATCTGTTTGGAAATCATCGGCACATTAATAAATAATCGGATTCCAAAACAGTTCCGTCGCAGGACGAATTATGTCTGTACTGTAACTGAAACAGTCATATATTTTGGGCGGGGGCAGAGGTACGTCAAAGGTGTTTAATTTTATTCCACACTTTCGGTTTCACAGATAGGTTTTGTCAGTGTTTTGGTACAATTGTATCCAGGGAAATCTGCCAGGTATGGCGACCACTGTCGCGAAATACGCGAAATATTTGAACTTTGTTAATACAGATATACATGTAATTTTATATAGCAGAGTTTCCACGTGTTTTGGAACATTTCGGCGGTGTTAAGCGGAGCCTCTGCATTGTATCTCCGGTCGTTTGTCTTTAATTAGGTCAAACATGAGGTAGCATTTATATCTTCATGTATTTCATGTTTTCCGTTTTTCTAGCTGTTTTCGTGTATATTTTAGTAGGCGGAGTAATAATAGTATTTATACTCATGTACGCTTGTCACAGTCAGAGTTCATATTTTTCAACCTAAGTTAAAAACGTTGGATTAATTTAAAGATTGGATTATAATAAAGTTTGATTAACTATTTCAGCAACAATTTGTGTTAAATATTTTAGTTTCTTAAAATAAAGCTTTATTTGTTTTAAGTGAAATTGTGTAACATGAAAAAGTCCCCAAGAGGAATATGCATGTCTGTTTGTATGTCTGTGTATCTGGTCGTTCACGCATATCTTTCTTCATATATATATATATGTTGGGTTGGACTGTATATATCTGCCTCTCGAAGTCGCATTTAATTCGCTTCCCTTTACGGTATTGCATTACAAACGGACTTTAGTCGGCTTTTGATTGCACATAGCAGTAACTCGTCTACCTACATCACGTTGTCACGATCTGCTGGTATACCAGTAGCAATACCATATAGTTATGCCAGTAAGTACAAACTGAAACGAAAATTGAGTAAAAAGTATTATCAGTAAAGTTTTTAGAATTCAACACCCTTGCAAAACAGTATCTGTTTTTTTGTAGAATCACATCATGACCTTCAAACTTAACACATATGGCATGCATTATAAGCCGTACAAAAATATAGCGCTTTAGTGATCGAGCGTCCGAATTCCACACCTACAGACATGTTTCAATAAAACGTGTAGTACATGTATAGTAAAATGTAAAGGTTGAGTACCAGAGTAGTCTACGAGTGTGCTTTGTCGTGAAAACACCAAAAAAATGCACAAATATATCTGTGAACTAATAGACACGGTTTAAATTGCGTACCGCCTCCATGGCCCAATGGATAAGGCACCGGCCTCCTAAGCCGGGGATTGCGGGTTCGAGTCCCGCCGTAGGTTACATCACGATTTTATTTACACATATTTCATATATCAAGGTTTTCTGAACAAGGTCTATCAAAGGTTTCATTAGTTTTGGCTCAAATGTGCGTGTGTGTAAATTTAAATAAACGTCCGTGGCTGACATACGCAATAGACTTATCCGTGCAGACAAACGTACAAAGGACCAACAGGCATCAGGTGGACTTACAGAAACAAAGGCATACCATGGGCGAATTTCATGATAAATCTGTAGGCGAGCTGCTCGGAAAATACTCGTTATAAGCCTTTGAATACTACTGATCGTATCTTTAAAAAAATACATTGCTAAATAATTTAAAGTATGGAAGGGAAAGACCGCCAATATTATTTATCACCAGAAATGTTGCACGTGTTGAGTATTCAGCTGATATGTTCCATGTTGCAATTATAGATTATTCAAACATGTCAAATAATATCCGTTCAAATAAACAATGTTTGATATTTAATGTTTCAATTTTCAACAATGTTAATTTTTATGGTTGAGACATCTCAAATGTCCATCTTGTGCATTGTCCAATTAAAACTGTTCAATGAATAAAAAATAAATGTTCAAAATGTAAAATATACATTTACTTTTATTTTTAAATCGCATACACAACGCACAAAACTTTGTCACAACTCTAATGCTTCTTTATAAAGGTGAATGCTAAAGTCTACACATTTGCAACAGTAACTTTAACGAACTGCCGATTTCCACTGTGAGCATGTAAACACGTCTAGATTAGTCATCGCGTATCTTTACATCTTGTAATGTTACAAGTTGACATTTGAACAGTTGGAAAGTCTACCAAAACGCGAAAAGGCCCCCTTTAAGAGCTGTATGAGGAAAATTATCGTTAATATATATTTTATTCATTAATCCACTAAATTTCATAATACACTTCCGGTAGCAGTAAATGGTGCTATGATGTTATATTCTACGGACGTTGGGACTAGGTTCCCACCGCAGACAAGAAAGTCGGGTGACAGTATATAACCAGCGCTAATAGTTCTCTTCATGCCTGCTCAAATATGTACGATGGCATAGAGGTGACATTTACTCATCGTTTTTTTTAAATTGCTCTCCTCTTTTGTCTTTCTCGTGGCCACGAGTTAGCTATGTCGTGGCCTCGAGTTACTAAGTCGAGGCCACGAGATAAAAAAAGAGGAGTGTAAAACTAAATAAAAGATGAGTGCAATTAAAAAAAACAGCGGTGCAGTAAATAATCGTGTGGTGCATTAAACAAAAGTGATGAGAATTTTAGCTTTCTTGAGGGAACGAGCTACACAGCCAATCAAATTTTGCGTAACATGTGCACATATTCTGTACGCATATATATATAGCTGTACCCTTCATTTTTTTACTGCACCGCTCTTTTTTTAATTGCACTCCTCTTTAATTTAGTTTTGCACTCCTCCTTTTTCTATCTCGTGGCCTCGACATAGCTTACCGTAAATATGCCATACTGTGACAGAAATGAATAAAAGTGACGTGTTAACAGATTTAAGTATTTTTTGAAAAATGTCATTTAATATAAAAAATAACAAATCTATAATGTTTTAATAGTCTTAGCTTATTATAACTGCAAGAAAAAAGTGTATAAACTGCAATCGTTGAATTATCTAACCACAAATGTTTGTCGTACTCTGTCAGCCCGTCTGGAAATCTTTCTTCAAAGTCTACATATGCTACCCCAATTTGCCAGTTTGCTATAAATAACACAATGACTTCAATTTTCTATCGAAACTGAGTGTGCTCAGATGTTCCATTTACAAAAAGCAATGTGACTTTTAAAGACCCGCGTCAGGCGAAAATAGGTTTTATGCCATATGCGACCAGCGTAGCTATTGCCTAGACTGCGCATCTCGCAGCCTGGTCTGAAGATAACTTATAATACACTAAAAATCTTGCGTGATTTTAAAGCGGAAAGCGCAGATCCTGGCCAGACTGCGAAACTGCGGAGACTGGGCTTGAGCTACTCCGGCCAACACGCTATAAGATCCATTTTCGCATGACGTGGCTCTGAATGTGTGATTCGATTTTGTCCAAAGAAAACTGCGTGTTCATTAAATATTAAAATACCATATATTTCGATGAAGAAGAAATAAACCCATAATAAGCGATGTAATTTTTACTTACGAACACTATTGCGTGGTTTGAATATACGTGAATTTAATAGAACACATTTCATGCGGTGGATAGGCGACTAAGAAGTACCAAAAACAACAACAACAATTAAACCTGTGTAATCAGTTGCATTGTTTAAACAAATAATTGTCATAGCTTTATTTTAAAGTCAGGATATACGCCGAATTTATTTATGTTTTGTTTGATGCAATGACATTTTTTTTGCCGAAATAAATTTTGGAGGTTAAATTTAATTAACCCAGTGGTATGGATGAAATGTACTCGCGTCTGCATGCATTACTTAAATTACTTTATATACCGCCGCTTCTGAAGAGATGTCACATTTCTAGCCGAGATAAACTTTGGGTAGATAATAGATTTAATCTACCGAGTCGTATATATGGAAATGTACTCGTGTATGCAAGTATTGCGTGAATTTGAAAGCATGATTATACAGGAAATATTAAAATGTAAGCAAACAATTTGAGTCGCTTTTGAGTGGCAGAACAGTCCTTCTAAGTACATGTACTCAAACAGAGCTGCCCGAGTACAATAATCAATCATTAATGGCGTACAGTATGTCGCTTGTTAATAACGTGCTTTATGTGTTTTGCTAGCTATGTACCTTAGTAAAGTACGGAATCCGGATAGTTCAATCTATAATCTCGCCCTTCTTTCATCAGGGGCGACACTAGACACACGAAGCTATACACGATATTTTGCGCGACCGTCGCGGGGACGCGCGATATTTTGCGCGACAGTCGCGGCGACGCACGATATATTAAACACGATATATCGCCCTTATGTAGGTAGCCAAAAAAGGCGATATATCGTGTTAAATATATCGTGCGTCGCCGCGACTGTCGCGCAAAATATCGTGTATCGTTTCGTGTGTCATGTCTCGCGTTCAAAGGGCGACGCACGAAACACGAAACAACGCACACTATTTTGCGCGACAGTCGCGGCGACGCACGATATTTTATTATTCAAATATCGCCCATATTATCCGAATCTCGTGTATCGCGGTCTGATTTCAGACCGCGTCAATAGACACACTAAGCGATACGCGATATTTGTGCTGTTCAAATATCGCTGTTATAATATCGCTTGTCGACTGTCGCGTTTTTTAAACGGTATATTTATATCGCTTCGTGTGTCTACTGTCGCCCTTGATGACAGAAGGGCGAGATTATAGATGGTACTATCTGGATTCCATAGTAAAGCATTAATGCTGTACAGTATGCTGATGAGACGCCGCATGATGCGGCGTCTCATCAGGGTCTGCGCTGTTTGCTTAAAGGAGTTTATTTAAGAAATATTCTAAATATAGAAATAAATATACTAGACATCCCTAGTTTTGGTAATAAATTGATCCAATTTAGAAGGATCGGAGAGTCCACTACGACGGGTCGCATATATATTTTAGATAATAAAGTGTCAAATAGGATAGTCAGAATAGTGTTTACCGGCGATACTCGTTTTACTCGGAGGTAAATTCAGTTCAAATCCCGTTAGTCCAACGTTTTTTTATTTTACATTTTGTTTAAATTCTTATTTTGTTATTATGCTTCACATCTTTAGTTCGGCTTTTTACATTAATGAAAAAAACAACATGTTATCATGTTCTTTTAAAAAAAGTCCCTCAACATGCAAACACAAGTTACACGCAAGCATTTACATTTCTTTTTAAATTATTATTTATTAATAAAATATTTGAAACCGTGAGTCTTTGTATTCAAAAATATGTACACTAATTATTGTCATAATTTCACATCTGCTCATTAATTCTTTTCTATTTAGAAATAATATCCATATATACATAACTTCACATCTACTCTTAAATTATGTTCAATAAAAAATAATACCCGCATATATATAGGAGTCTCTTAAAATACTAAAGCAATTGTAATAGTAACAGCTGCAAACACAATCTCTGTAATACACGTGGCTGAGCGAACACTATTTTTTGGATCGTTTGATGTCGTATTGCCAACAATGATCCCTGCGCTGCCGTCAGTTTGACCGGAAGTGGATCTCGTGACCGGTGCTGCAGTGGTTGTAGCAACAGTTGTTGTAGCGACTTCTGGTACTACCGGACGCTTTGTTGTTGTTGAAACAGGTCTGACAGCCGGCGTGGTGATTGGAGTTGTCGTCTGCGTCTGTGGGGAAATTGTCGTCTGTCGCGTGGTGCAGTCTTTCTGGACGTAATTGATGACCTCAGAGGTCAATTTGACCCAGAAGGTGTTGTACGTGGCAACGACGCTACACCTGGAAAATATGAGGCAATCGTTTACAATATGTAATTGTGTACATCGATATAGTTATTCTATATATATATGTAAACAATTAAAACAATAATATCAGAAACATTAATCTTTGAAAACCTCATCATCCATTGTTAAAGTATGTTTTCAAATAATATTATAACTAGAAATTTTCAAAAATATTGATATTAAATGACTACTTTTCTTAAGATTGTAATACCACCACAAGCTTACACAATGTAGACTGGTTGTGCGATCGTTGGTGTCCAAGAGAAAGTAACCTTCTGCTTGTTAATGCGGCCCAGAGTATGCGTGAGTGATCGTCCCTGAAAGGTAGATTATGTTGTTGTTGTTGCTGTTTTTGTTTGTTTGTTTTATTTATTTATTTTTTCAATAATACGGTTACTTCTTTTGTTTTTGCAAGTCCAATGTGAGTATCACAGGTATGTACGAGCTCAAAAAAATAAAGCTCACTATTGTCTGCAACGCTGTTAAAAAAACATTATATTATTAAAATATTGTATTCTTGGAATTTTTAGCTCAAATCACGTTGAATATTGATTACATCGACAAGTCTGACATATGGCGAGTGTGTTCACTTCATTTAATGACGTTATATTACATAAGCTGTAAACATTGCTTCTCGTGATTTTTTTTATATAAAGCATACTTTATTATTAAACAAATTTTTTGGCAGACGTGGTATAGATGTATGCTGATATCTATTTTTCGTTAAGGTCACGTTCGCAGATGACTTGGAATTCATCGATCTTACTAGGACCTAACAATGCGGACACTATTTGATATAGTTATATAATAAACAACGTTGATAAAAATACTCGGAACGACCGAGCGTTGTTAAATAATGGTAAATCGATAGTTATTTAGATTCGAACATTTTATTAATATGGCCCGATATATGATTGTTCGATTGAGACAAGTACTTTATTTTTACTACTATATGCGTTTTTAAAACTTTTTTACAACGTTACATCTGCCCTTATTCTTGTTAAATAAGAATTGCCAGTGTCGTGTTTGATAAGTTAATCAACAGTAGCTATAAAACCGTGTTGTATCGGTGACTATCGTCAATGATGTCATAGAAATTGTTGAAACATGATATTTACTTCCACGCATATAAACAAACTAAAAAATGCTTGTAAATCTACTCAAAAACTATTTAAGTATAAGTTCCATAGAAAATACTCATGGATTTCAAATTCGAGTTCTCAAGTTTTTCAAGGACATGCTCTTCTAATTGTCTATTGAATTTGGAAAAATTTAAACTAAAACATCATTCAAAACATAGCCCCTGAGTTCCCTACCTCTCCGCAAGGGTCCTTCATATCCGATGCGCTAGGTGGCGCGCTGATCACGCCTGAAGTATAGAACACATTCGGGCTGGGGCGGGGCTGACAAAAGAAGCCACGGAACACAGCGGGTCCCTGGCCCACCAGAGAAACTGTAAATGGAAGAATGCATTATTGATAAGTATTTCAAGTAACTTTTATATCTTTTTATTTAAGCTCGATTGCATTGAAAGCCTAATGCTTATCGAAACGCTCATGAATCCCTTTTCTGGGAAAAAACGAGTACTTTGTATGGGAAATCTAAAGAACGCTCTCATAGTGTGGAACGAACACGTGATTACCGGTCGCTAGGCACTCACCATAAATACTTGAAAGAAAACTCGTCGAGTTCCCTGAACTACTCGACATTGATGCTAAGGCGAGATCAATGGTATAGTATTTAATTTAAATAGGGCACTATAATATTCACAATGGCACCTTACCGTAATGTTTCTTGATTTATTGACCGTAACAAACAAACAACTCTTTGGGCGGACAAAGAACACACTTGGAAAATCGTTGTGCATTCAATTAAAATGTTATACATACACCAACTGCTTGTTAAGAATACCTGGACGGACTTTGCTTTTAATTTGATTGTATGTTTGAGTTCATATATTAATTGTGTTTGTCGTTCGATAGATTACATGCATAATAACGCATCACCTGTAATGTTATCGGTCGGACACCCGAACGAGTTATCGCTGACTTCGATCCTGTAGGGGGCGGGCCCTGGCTGGGCGGGGACCCCGTGTCCCGGGTACATGAGGTTACACTGCCCAGGGGGTGCACCGCTACTGTAACCTGCCACGCCCCTCAATACGCCCATTAGAACGATCAGCTGTAGTATCATGTTTGTTGCCTGGAATCAAAAGGCATTGATTGTATTCAAATGAGAATTATTTATATTTATGTTACGCTACTATCGATCGATACGTAATTCACAAAAGTTTATTTTAATTAGTGCCGAATTTATAGATTTATTAAAGTTTGCAATTGATTTTATGCTGGAGGACGTGTTCACAAATTTGCGAGCTGACAATCTTCCAAAACATTCTGTAAGACTTCCAAAATTAAAGAATATAATATGAAAAAAACGTCAAAGCACAGATAAATGCAAATTAATAAAAGTTTTGCATATCTTATCATCAACTGAAATTTTTTCAAAGAGATAAAGCAAGATTGTACTCTTTAATTAGTGTCAATTACGTACTCAAAAATAAACACAAATTAGTGAAAAATATTTTAAAACACGAATTTCGTATTGTTCAAATAAAGTGCTACAAAAAGAAAATTTAACCTAACTTTTTATTAAAATAACGTTAAGAAAGGTACAGTCGTACGACATTGTTAACTTACGATTGAATTTTGTAATTTAAAAATATAAGTGATTATGATCTGTATGTTTCAAATATAAAGCATATCTAACAGCTACTTTTGGAAATAAATGGAAATGTTCAACAAAAGTAATTATAAAAGTGACGGTTACATATTTATGGCGCTTCGAAAATTGCATCGTAAGGTGAAAATGTCGTACGAAGTTTGATAAGACGGGCAGCAGATTCATAAATTAAACATGTGATCAAGACATCAACAAACGTTACAAAGCGATGTTTTTGTATATTTGTTTTTCGATATTATCCGCAATAATATGTTAATGTAATCATATTTCTTATAAATAATCATTGGCGTGTTTGAAGGCGTTGGTCGATAAAATGCTATCAAGATTGACAGCATGTGATCGATAAACGTCCTCATAAAATTAATGAAGATGTACAGGCTTAGAAATTTACGAGACCCTCTTGCCTTAAGCTATAAAACTCGTGCACATCCAAAGACATTCCAGATTATATGAGTCAAATATTAGGACGAACTACACGTTACTTAATTATAATAGGTTTACGCATTTCAAGCTATGATTAAGGTTTGAAAAGACAAAGGTACACCGCATCCTAAACGTTTTATTAACATAACGCACAATATTCAGGGAGGCAAGCGTGCACTTGGACTGACTACGTTTAAGACAAGTAGTTGTTACTGACTGACAAAATGGCGTCGTTTTCGGTTGTTTTGAATGAGAAAACGCATATGTTTGCACGGAAGGCACTTTTATATTTTTAATCTTATTTCATGCCAATGAGAACGCACATTCGGCTCTATGGCGTTTGTGCTTCCTCCGAATTTCTTTTTTTTATATCGTAGACGTCAGAATGAAAACGTCACATTCCACTAATTACTTACGTGCTATTCGATAAATTGTATGATCTGACTTTGCCATTTTCATAAACATGTATTTTAATGACAATAAATTAATAAATTAATTATAAAAACCGTGAAACTGAACTTTCAGGAGGCTGTTTTATCTACATATATTTTAAGGTAGTGCACCTCTAATGATTTCCCGCGATTTCTTCGAAGGTTGAAGAGCCTACTATTAGGTGCCGTAGCCTAGTGGTTAAGGCGATAGACTAGAAATCTTTTGGGATATTCCCGCGCAGGTGCGAATCCTGCCGACGACGTATACTTTTTTGCGACGCGTTTTATTTATTTTCTAACGTAATTTGATTTAATATGGCATATAAGCTATATTTATTGTTAAATATGTTGCAATTTTTATGCACATTATCAATTATTAAAATTAAAACAACGTTATGGCGAAATTGGGTGATTTACTGTTGAAAATACGAACCATGCATGTTGCATTTTTATTTTTATTTCAAAAAGTAAACGGTAAATCTGTCTAGTTCTTGGTATTTTTGCTGTATATAGTGTTTCTATAAAAACTAAGTTTAAAATATGACTTAAATGATACTATTTTGAATTTTATGACACTGTTTTTAACCGACCCAATTTTTACTTGGCTGAAATCACTTACATTTCGTGGTGCTCTTCCATAGATAAAAATTTGTAAAAAATAAATGTCTGTAAAAGAATACTTATTTCATCTTGTTTAAACTTTAAACACCTTTACAGCATCTGTACACACCAACTGCATGCCCATATTTGGAAATTTGAATGAATTATGGAACTTTTATATACCCCAGGGGTGAAAATAAACTGGACAAAAGCCGAGCGTGGGGGTGGTTTTGAAAAAATCGGTATATTTTTTTAAAAAGCATGGAAAGCCTACATACAAATTTGCATGTAGTTCAGTGAAATGATGCTGATTAAGAAAATAATTAATTAGATTATATTTGGATATGTGCCCATTAGAGGTGCGCTACCTTAATTAATTTATTGCACCAACAAAAATGTTTATTTTATATCTAATGATTAAAATATGACATTTCTGCTGTGTAATTACAGCAGTGAAAATAAACAAATTGTTATTTTAACCGGTGAAAATAACAAATTTTCGGAACTACTTTTTCTATTTTTAGATTATCATATTAAGATTTACGTCATGATTTATACATATTTTTTATGATCACGAGTGAATTAAAAACGATATTCCATTGAATCCAACAAATTTTCTTTTGATTGTATGCTTTTTCCACCGTTTATTGGCGTTGCTCTGGAGAGCGGCGACTAGTATGTAATGCATTTTTTTTTTCGCTTATGGGAGGAGAAGTTATTTTACGGATCAATGTATATATTTTTGTTTTAAGAATATCTTGCATAGTGGTGATTTTTTGTGTAAAATAGTGTAAATAAAAACTGCATTTGTGCCTATTACATTTATTTCAACATTTATTGCCAATAATGCAAAGCTAATTGTTTTAATTAATAACTGATCCACAACTGATCACAGGGGAAAGATCACAGGGACTGGTAAATTCGCGAAACTTTCTGGTTTTGTATAAAAACAAAACATAATCAAAATATATTTATTTTGTGGTTTTTCTAATTTGCTTATTTAGTGGAGAATCAATGTAATACGATATTTGACAACCTATCGCGCAAGCAAGTTTATTGGAAGGCGTAGTGGTACGAAAACGTACAATGTATTAGTTTATTAATAGACATATAATAAAGATCGCTATACACAACTTCACCAAATAGCAGTACATAAATGATCTCAGCCGGAATAGCTCAGTTGGGAGAGCGTAAGACTGAAATTGTTTACGCAACAATCATCTAAAGGCCCCCGGTTCAATCCCGGGTTCCGGCACGAACGGAACAATTCGGCGGCAGACTTTTTTTAAGTCAGGTTTATAAATATAATTAAGCTTTATTTTATGTAGACATTTTAAAATCCATTTTACTACAATTGGAAATTTTTAATAAAATTAATGGATGCCGCGTGGTGACAACGTTAATTAAAATTTCTTACATCACTGAAATATCTTATAAAAAATACACGTGTTTTTATATTAACAAATAAATGCAAACAGCACATCTATTATTCATGTATTTTTATGGTTGTCTATCATAGGCCCTAAGTAATATCCCTACCACATATAGAGCGCGAAGCGCGACACGAATTATTGATTGTAACAATGAGTTGCGATAAAGGAAGCAGCCGCTTATCAAGGAGGAGCTGTGACCCAGCAACCCGTTTCCCTAGAGTCAAGCACTCCTCGGATTTTTTTTAAGAACCACATATAGAGCGCGAAGCGCGACACGTGTTACTATCCATGTGGTATGATCCTTTTAGCATAATCCGACCATTACGTCCATAGTTATCTTCCTTAGAATTTGAGAAATTTTGAAATCGTTGTTCAAAGTCCAAAATGTTCATCCGATTGTTCCCAAACTTGCACAGGTTTGTTTTATCAATGAGGACCCAACCCAAACTCTATATGAGCAATATCGGAGCATAAGTCCAGAATAATGTGTCTTTAAATTTAAAAATAATAGTGAAAAACTGCTTGGTTAGGTGATTATATCAACATTTTTCATCCGATTCTTTCCAAACTAACAGTGTCTTCATATCAATGAGCATTTTTACCTCATTTAAAATGAGAAACATCGGGACAATACGTCCAGAATTTTTTTCCTGTTAAATTTGACAAAATAAACAATTTCCACTTGTTTTAAAGATTTCACAACTTTCGTCTGAATCTTTCCAAACTTGTTAAGTGTTTTTATATCAGTATTACTCGAACCCTATTGAAAATGATGAATATCAAAGCAAAAATCTATTATGATCTTTTACTGAATTTCAAAGTATTGTGAAATGCAGCTTCTTTATGCAATTTACAGTTTTCATTAAAAAAAATTCAAACTTTTACAGTGTTTTTATATCAATGAGTACTCAAACCCTATCGTAAATGAGCCCCTTGAAGTTGAGAAAAATATGAAATTACGCTTACAAGATGAAGCAGATTTTTTAAAACCTACACAGTTCTGTTCCATTAATGAAAACTGCACACAGATGCCAGTAAAAAAGGAAACCAATGTAAATAAAATGAACTATGAAATATTTGGGGGTTACAACACAAAATCATAGATAATGGTTATTTGGGGGTTATAACACAACATCATAAATAATGGTTATTTGGGGGTTATAACACAAAATTATATATATGGTTATACCAGTATCTTTTTCTATTTTGTTTAAAATAATCGGCCAATATATTAATATTTACAGTAGAAAAAAATCGTTCCATGTAACTTCATTGAGTGCCTTTAACACTGAAATTCCCGACGCCCTTTGATGCTTTGCATCAATACTTATCTTGTTTACATTGTAAAAGAGTTTGAACGGAGAGTTTCGCTGGTATAATGACGTCATTTTGTGTTTTGAAATGTATTGAGGCACGCAACGGGAGAAAGGGTAACTTTTCAGCGAAAGGGAAACAGATGTTAATTATTTTCTTGAAAAAGGGGCATAAAAGAAACAGAAAATGTGTTCATGTCAGTGTAAGATCGTTTGTTATTTCACTCGTGATCATTGAAAAATAATATTTTCACTCGTGGCTGTGCCACTGGTGAAAATATATTTTCTATGATTACTCGTGAAAAAACAAACGATCTAACACTGACATGAACAAATATCCTCTATTTATTAAAAACAAACTTTCTTAAATCATGTTATCAGAACTGACTTCCAAATGACCAACCAAGCTCATACCTAAAGGACTGTTACCATATGATCTCATTTTCTAAACTCTGTAAAAGGGCTGTTCACCCATGAAAAGCTCCAGTAAAAACAAGAATACAATTGAAAAAAGAAAAAAAGTAACCCTCAACTATGCTCGAACCACTGACCCCTGGGGTAAAAGTCCACTAGGCAACCCGTTCTCATACAATAAATGGTGTATTTTATACCTGATTTAAGCAGTCCTCGTTGTGTCACAAAGTTTAACAATTACAACAAAAATCTTTACATTATTGAATCGTTTCGCGTTGCAACGCTTTATAATTTTCAGGTTTTTAAATCGTCAAAAGATGCATGTAATGGATATTTTTTAGCATGCTAAATGTTCAGTATTACTGTTTCCTCTTAAATATCCTTCCCACAACGAAAATTTGCGATTCTGAAACTTTTTTATATTTGTCAATTAACCCAAACGTGAAAAGATCCCTTTTAAGTTTATTAAAATAAAAAAGCAGTGTTTAAAGTTTTTTTAATTAAAAAAGTGTTTGAAGTACATACAATTGTTTTGTCCAGTCTGTTCTTAAATTTATGTCATATTGTTTATTGATCCAATATGTTGACCACATTTTTTACCATATTTAATTAAACATAGTAATAATTATCAAAATATATGCTTGTTTTTTTTCCAGCTCAAACCATTATATATTAAATGCAGATGAGCGTGCAGGAATCCACATTCAGATCGCTTCAACGCAATTAATGATACAATAAATACTTATATGCAGTAAAATGTATTTAAAATTCCTACACTATGTCAGTAAAATTATTGAAGTCGTTAGCCATAGTTGTACGAGACACTTATGCTGGGCAAAAATGAAATGAAGCAAAATGAAAAAAAAAAATTGTTCGAACAGTTTAAATAAGCATTGCATGCGTTCAAAAGAGAGAGAGAGAGAGAGAGAGAGAGAGAGAGAGAGAGAGAGAGAGAGAGAGAGAGAGAGAGAGAGAGAGAGAGAGAGAGAGAGAGAGAGAGAGAGAGAGAGAGAGAGAGAGAGAGAGAGAGAGAGAGAGAGAGAGAGAGTAGAGAGAGAGAGAGAGAGAGAGAGAGAGAGAGAGAGAGAGAGATTGTAAAACAAAAAGCGCTTTAAAACATAACGTCCAAAATGTCAATTTAAAAAACGTGTATTTGCTGATTTTGTTATATATAATATTTGATACATAGTTCACTTTTATTGTATTACATTGCTCGTGTATATGGGAAGTGGGCGGGTTGGATAGGTTTAAGTAGTTCTTATTAACTTTCGTTTTAGTTTAAATCTGCAGAATGTATTGGTTCCAGTGAAAATTTGAGGGAACATCTAGTTAAGTCTTGTTTTCTATGTCACTGTAGTGAAATGATACTCGTTAATTTTAGATTAAATATGTTGCCATAATATAAACTTAATCGAAATTCTGCAAAAATACCATCCTGTTCCTGTCCGTAATGTAGCATACTTATTTTACCTCTAGAAATACAGACATACAATATTGTAAGATTTTATCTGCATGTCATCATGTCAGTTAAACAAGCAATTCGTATATTTAGCCTATACATGAATACCTAGTTTTGTTGGCACATGAATTAAATATATTTATTAAGATTGAACATTTACTCATCATCGAATCAGGAACAATTTTTATTTAATGCATATTCAGTAATTTTGAAATCATTGACATGATAGAAATTATTTGTAAATAAAATGTGACACTGGGTATATTGAAATAAAGTGTTAATGATGACTTGAATTGCTGCACGTTTTATGACAATAGCGATGTTTTTGTCATTTCCACATGTCATTCAGCTGTCAACATTGAGCGGCCTCATGATCGATTGTTTATTAGTGGACAGTTATATCATCATCGTGCGTCTCTAGTCGCGAAGGCGATTCACAAATCAACGCCTGCGAAAACCTACGAATCCCCAATTAAACCTAAAACGAAATGAGAGTATGTACCGGTTTGTACCAACCATAATTTTGATATACCTTCTTTTCATGAAGAATAGTATTGAATCCTTAAAGTGTCAAGTAAAACATCGAGTTTTATTTTGAAGCAAAACGAATATTGGAAAACGGAAAACAGTTTTCCCCGTTAGTTTGTTTATATATGTACTTATCTGTAAAACATAATATGGTATCAATGGGATACCTCGGGGTATTATTTATTTCGGTCTTGGAAGGCAAGATCGTGGAACAGATCGTTACCCTGCGATAGTGATCCTAAAACCCGTCATAATCAAATCGTCTTCAAAAAGAGTCAATATGAGTGGATGATTATTAATAACTTATTAATTCTGATTGAATTATATGTGAGTGGAAGGAATACATTCACTCAAGTACGTACACACATTCACTTCAATATGACTAAAGCTATAAGATAGCTATAGCAAAAGCAAGAATCAGTCAGATTGACAAATAACGTAAGCGATCAAGTTGTAGTGGTTGCAACATTTATATGATATAGAAAGTGTAAAACAGATTAAATAGTTCTCCTGCTACCATGCGCTTAATGAATGTAATGTTTATTGTGGAATGTTGGCCACAAATTTATCAGACGGAAGATATATCATTACATTTATAAACGCGATTACTCAAACGCGGTTTTTAAGGAGTTTCGAAGATGAATTAAATAAAACATATTGGGGCGTAAACTTACATTGAATCACATCCGAAGATTCGCTTGGTGATAACTCAAACGCGGTTTATAAGAGTTTCGAAGATGAATTAAATAAAACATATGGGTGCGTAAACTTAGCTTGAATCATAGAAGATCCACGTGGGGTTTGCTGTTTGTAAATTCTGTCAACAGTACTTCGCATGACTGAATTACTCATGCAGTGTATTCAGTCATTAATTAAATGTATTATACAGATACGTTTATCATACACATGATTTAAGCGTGTAAATTAGTTGGTGTATCAACATGGTAAATTATCAGCACGCTTTTTCAAAAGAGTGGGGATATTGTGGTTATATCCGCCGTCTGTCCGTGCGTCCGTCCTGGCCACTATCTCCTCCTATACTATATGCACTAGAACCTTGAAACTTACACACATGGTAGCTATGAGTATATGTGCGACCCTGCACTATTTGGAATTTTGATCTGATCCCTGGGTCAAAAGTTATAGGGGTTGGGGTGGGGCCGCGTCAGAGATTTTCACGCATGTTTATGCCCCCGGTATGGTGCATTGGCCATAACTTTTGCAATATTGAAGATAGCAACTTGATATTTGGCATGCAAGTGTATCTCATGGAGCTGCACATTTTGAGTGGTGAAAGGTCAAGGTCAAGGTCATCATTCAATGTCAAAGGTAAAAAAAAATACAAAGAAACTAATAAGCTTTAAAGGGAGGTAAGTAATGAACCTGCCAAATGTTTTTTTAAATAAATCAAAGCGGCGCAGAAGGGGGCATTGTGTTCCTGACAAAAACATCTCTTGTTATATGTTATTTTACATTAATTTCTTCATTTCTACACCGATTCACTTCCAATTGATACTGAACACCTCCTATGACAATACGGTCAATCTCAACTATGCATGGCCCCATTACCAACCCTGGGTTGCCCTCCTGGGTCAAACATGCGGCGTGGGGATACGCATCGGCCTCTGCTATTTCTTGTTCATATTTTCATTATTTGGTAAGTAAGATCATCGACATTTTTTCAAAAAGCTTTTTTAAAAGTTAGTTTTATTAAAGGCAAAAACAAAATTGAAACTTAACAGAAAATCAATGTATGACTAGATTGTGTTCATTTATGTGACATATTGTGTTTTATGTTATCTTTGACAAAGCAAAATTAATCATTATAAATGCTATTGTATAATTACGGTTCCGTTATGCAACAACCTTGTTATTAGTGTAATTTGTTTCTTAAACTCTTTCAAGATGTTTGAAAGGCTTACATTTTAAACAAATGTTCTGTTTCGGTTAAAACCAATTTGATGTCTTTCCTTGGGACAATATATCATCAGAGCGTCTCGTTTATCGTAGTAATTCAACTTTTTTTATTAACCTAAGTATGTTCCATACCACTGTATAGCAAACGTTAAAAACTGTTCACAATATTACGTGAAAAAATTGATTTATTTCAAACACGTTAAATCATGGCCTCGTCTGATGCATTGCTATAACAATTCAAACTCATTTATAGTATAACACAGATCAAGAAACAGATGATTAACAAGCTGGTATAAACGCAAAGAAATTACAGATCGGAATAAAGCTTAATCATTTAACGAAAATTATATTTTTATTATTTCATGCAAATTTTCAGTTGACTGGTTGAATACTATTGCAAACGCATTTCTCCACACACACAAATGGCGCCAATTTACCGTACACACCCATTTATCATTTGTAGGCGCCAATAAACGAGTTCACGTAAAGGTTATATCTTATTTATCAAAATTCAATTTCGCATTTTTAAGAACGACGTCACCTATGTTCGTTTCCGCAATCTTATTTAGTCATTGTAATGCATAAAACTAGTATATTTAAATAAAACAAAACCCTAGAGAGAATCTTTCTTTTAAGCGTAAGATAGGCATGTTTTTTGAATCACCAAATAGTTGTAATATGTACGTAATGACACGTAAACCCATATTTATAACGTTTTTGCCGTCGATGTAGGTAAGGAAATACAAATAAACGTTGCAAAGACACAATATTTTTACTTGGTGCATTTTCCCATAGAGCGTGTGTAGCTTTCACATGCATGTCATTAGAACCATTCGTTATTGTCTTAAAACTATATGTATAAAAGTGATGACAAATAACTTAGATAACACTTAGGATGACATATCGGGGTTAATATCGGGGCAGATTTTTTTCTTTATAGTTCTTGTATCATAATGTAGAATTAAAAATTGCGGAAAAAATACATACATGTGTATGAATTCTTTATCTTAACTGGAAATGGCCTATATGTTCTGAAGTATTATGAAAACATTCACCTATAAATAACAAATATAAACAAAACATGAAACTTCAAGTACCAACAGGCGAGAAACCTTTTTCTTTCATGCGCAACTTTATTTATAGCAAGAAACAAATTGTCATGCAGTTATATACCAAACGAAGTTAATGTGTAAGACAAGACAAAACAAAAAGCAACAAATCCTGTGTCACCTGGGACTGTCAACGCAAAGCATTGTGGGTTTGAACAGGTCTTCACACTTTTAACATGAATCTTAACTCCAGAAATATTCACTTACAATGTACATTTATACCATCGACAACATGGACTACAAACAGACATAACATGACAGAAAGTGATTTATGAAGTCTATGCAAAAGCACGTCGGGGCTTACACTGATTCTAACGAACTCCAAAGCGTCATATGTTTTAATGATCAAACATCCAGTTTGTTATGTGAGACATTCGGATATAAATACTTACACGATTTCACTTTAATCCATTTGAGGGTAACATACAAAAATGGTTAAGTAATGACATCCTATATGGTATATTTTTGTTTAAATTGCAATTTAGATAACCTTGCCAATCTCCATTAACTGTGAAATAGCCAATTAAAAGTGCCATGTAGTACCTTAAGTTGTATTTTAATGGAATTTCCGTTTTCATGTTTTGATACATTTTATATAATTATGTGTTAACTTAGGACATGACTAAAATAAATTAATCATAAAACAAAAATATGCAATCCAGCATACAAGTAGTAGATATGTGCATCCTTAATTAATATATTTCATTAACATTCTTAATAAAATAAATTACACGAACCTTTAAACTTTTAAGTTGTTTACATCCACCGAAAACAGAATCTGTCAACATCAAACGTGAAAATGATGCGGCGACATCAATACGTTATCATATGTAAGATCCGAGGGTTAAACGTGTGTCAAAACGACGTTACGTCCGCTTCGGGCAAAATGTCATCCAAGTTGACGCGATCAATGACCAAGTGTTGAATTAAAGAGAACTGTTCGTGCTTTGCATGTATTTTATTGCTATTATTCACTAATTTGCGGCAATGGACATCGTTTTGTTTGTTTTCGTGAGATGATAAATTAACGCATGTTGCCAAGATCACAATGGTTTATTGTCAAGAATTTAGTAGTAGTAGTAGTAGTAGTAGTAGTAGTAGTAGTAGTAACAGTAGCAGTAGCAGTAGCAGTAGTAGTAGTAGTAGTAGTAGTAGTAGTAGTAGTAGTAGTAGTAGTAGTAGTAGTAGTAGTTGAAGTAGTTGTTGTGGTTGTTGTGGTATAAGCACCAACAAAAGCCGCGGAAGCATTTTAGTAGTACAAGTATTAGTGTGTTTGTCGATGTATATGTTTCAAACAGTGCGTTAAAGATGAAACATTCTGTAAGGTTAGACTGATAAAATAACACTGTTAACTGGTCTTGTAAAGTTCGCAAAATTTTAAATCATACGGCATTTACAGATTTATTTAGATGTCATTGACAATAAAAAAAAACATAGAAACATCATTGCTAAAATACGTCTATTGTCACATAATATGTTAATTAGACTGGTAGACATAATAACATTATCAGAAATGAAAGAATGTGTACTTTATGTAATTTTAGCGATTTTAAAAACGAATATCACTTTGTACTTAGATGTCCATTTAATTTAGAAGAAAGATCCAAATACATATCGAAACACTATTCAATAAGACGAAGTATGCATAAATTTTACTTAAATAAAAATAATAAAAGTACCCTTCGGAGGTTAGCAATTTACTGTATTATATGCTTTAAGGAAAGAAATAATTGTATTGTTGTTTAACTTAACGTTTATTATTGTTACTTATTTATCTTTTCATATGAAATGAATGTACTGTGTTTTATCTGTTGACGCCGATGATTGTTAACAGTTCCAGTGCATTATGAAATTATTATGAAATGAATGTGATTTTTGGCTGTTTTCACTGTGTTTTTTTTTGTTAATATATAGTTAAGTATCACTACTCAACTCAGTGTGTACATAAACACAACACTCTCACGAATAATTTATTTTTATCTTTTTTACTGTATTTGTTCACGCAGTATGAATGTTTTATATTGATCACGATGAGCTGTAAAATGCTTAAGTGAATAAAATATGTGTTCTGTTCTGTTCTGATAAACATTTGAATATAATTATTTGTCTTTTCACCGCATTTGGAATCCATAACCTCAACACATTATTTGTCTGATCATAAATACAATACAGTGGGAGCGGATTTGAAGTGTAACATGCACTGTCCCAATTATCAGGAGCATAATTATGAGTGTACAATATCCAAGAAAACGAACGCTCCATTGACAGCAAGTTGACCGTCGTTGCCATTCGCTTAGACTTAGGTTCCTAATTTGTGTGCATATAATAGCTTCTGAGGGAGTTTGGGACAGCTTTACGACAAGCAATTAGTGGGAATTAGTTCAGCAAACAAATATTCTATGGAAAAAAACATTGGAATAGTTTCTCGGGACACCATCTGTGTAATCTTCCGGTACCGCTAATCAAATAAAGCGACTTAATCTATGTTGGTATATTTTGTTAGACGGCAGCTGCGTGCACTTCATGAATATTATGAATAGTAAACTAAAACTATTAAAACTAAATAGATGCGTAACAACTATTGATAACGTTATATATAACGGGGACGCACATTTCGAACAAAATGTTTAGGTCAATGCTTTTATAACTTTCGACCAATTTGCACCATAATAATAATTATATTTTTGTTGTTCGCTTGCAAACTTCTGATGGTAAAACCGATTTCAGTTTTCACCGAATCGCCTTGATTTATCTACCTACGCAAACAAGAAGTACTGTTTTCAGTATAATATAATCAATTGTTTATATTAAATGAAATTTTCAGATGAGCATGTAAAATAATTATTAAACGCTTTCAATTTGCGCCATAATCGCACAACTATTTCATTCTTCGAAGTCCATCGTAAACAAATCTGGATCATTTTGCCCTAAATTTCAACCTAGGATTTCCCGTTGAACGTTTCACCATATTACCTTAGGTTGTTTTTGATGCAACTGAAGGTGTACAGTGGGTTATAATTTGAATTACGTTTAATTATATAATGAAGTTAAACTTTATAAAATTAGGTAACGACGCAGGTTGATAAGAAATTTAAACAATTTTATGTTAACCTCGCCCTTGATGTTATTACCGATTCGATTGGACAAAACCATTGAGTTATTAAAATGCTATCACCTTCTAAAGTAGTAATTTGACCAAACTTAAAAAAACAGAACAAAAACAAAACATAAATAAAAATTGATGGAATTCAAACTGTGTTAGCAATATGCAAATACGGTCTGAGGTTGTGCGCTAAGGGATGTCTAAAAAGTAGCAGGTTAGTCAAGTTCGATCTCCGTATTCATTTGCAACAACAATGTATAACAGTTATTGTGAATCCTACATAATTGATGAACTCATTTAAGAGCATGGGTTATGGAATCTTTACAGGTTTAGTCACAACTTTGGAAACCTGTAAAGAAAACAAACAAATATGAGGAAACAGTTTTATCGACGATTTAACAAAATAGACAATTCTTCAGTGTTGGTTGAATCAGGCAACGACGTGCATTTGTATTATTTTATCGCGTCATTTTCCCCAGAGTAATATCACATAAATAAAAACAACCCATTCAACCAATCAAACTATTAAATCATCAGTCTGTTTAATAGAACCAGGTCTGCGTATCTAGTTAAAGTCAATGGCTATCGGAGTCCAATAAAGTCAAACATCACACATTATCAACGATTTGTTTTCATTTCTTTAAACTATGGTCAAATAAATCAAAGAAAATACTTACACCATAAAGTGTGTGAATTGCATTGTGGTTTTGATCCGGGTATGAGTGTGGGTTTTTTTTTTTAACATGTTTACAGCACCCAGCCATAATATAAGCACTTATGTGTACCTCTGTTGTCCCGAGGGAATCGTAAGCACCAGTTAAACAACACGAAGGATTGCCCTACATTCATTATTCATATAAGTCATTTGGTATAGTTCTGTTTTGAGGGCCTCGTAAACATGCCAATCTTTTGACATTGATAGATAAAAAGCTTATTAAAACCCTAAACATTCAGGATACTTGTAAATATCTGCTGATCTTTTATTGAAGCAAGTGACAAATTCCCTAAACATACATCACATAACTTAGCTTCAAACGTAATAATGATAAAATATGGTGACAACCAGATTCAACAATCTGTTGTAAGTCTTCTGGATTTAAACCGATTAAACGCCACGCAAAACCTCATATTTAGCACAGAACTCATTTGAACACACACACACACACACACACAAATTTAAGTGAACATTAAATCCATATCATTGTTATTGAAATTGATAAGCAACACAACGGTGTATAAGTTTGATATAGCTACACACAAAGCAATAGCATGATCGGATACTTAATATTTTTCGAATTGCAATGTTCTGTGATTTTTACAAAACAATTAATCACATGCATGCACGTTCACTGCTCGTCAAAATCAAATTGTGATGCGATTTTCAATACAGTCGTACATACAACTTAGCAAAAGAATGTTGTGAAACTTTCTGAATAGTACTATTTTGGAAATGCTATAGTAAAAGCAGAAGACGCGTAATATTGTGCTTCGTTGACCTGTCAGTATTCATTTCATTTGGCGGTTCAATAATTAGCCGTATTTTTGACGATGCTGGAACAGCGTCGTCTAAGGTTTGATAATCAGTAAAAAAATTCTTCACAATGGGGACCTATGTTAAAGACCGAGCCAATCCGATTGAGATAACTCGATTTTTCAGTTACTTCCCTTGACATTCGCCACTGCGTAGGAGATTGCTCGTTGATTTTCATTGATAACATTCTCCTAGCAGAGTTGTCGTTCGTGTTGATAAAGGTAAATATTAATAGAATAGCATTTCCTGGGGAAACAGATTCAATAAGTGTATCAGGACGTTAATTTAAAATTAGTAATTTTACATCCATTTTATTTTTATGGACCAATGAAACAACTATATATTTTCTCTATTTTGTTTGATATTTGTTCTCGATTTAGTAAATAAATTGCGAATAAAAACATGTAAAATTAACTTTTTACGTGATCACAAAAACAAAAGAATGCGAACGATTTCGAACCTGCAAATTGTAAACGCTGCACTGCTATGATATATATAGATAAAACAACATTTCTTTGCGTAATTGTCCGTCCCGCTAGCGCAGTTGTAAGGACGTTCGCTTTTTCACCTTTACGACACCGGTTCGATTCCCGCTCCCGGCGCAATGTTATATTTTGTATGTTTTGTGGTCACCATTCCTGACAGTTGTTTTTTTCCGGAAAATCTCATCACCCCCCCCCCCCCCCCCCCGCAGCATTTGTCCATATAAAAAAATAAAAAGTATTTCAGTACAAAACAAATAGCTGGAAATTGCAGCTATCATTCAAAATTCGTCCCAACTGTCGTCAATCTAATCTTATTAGGTAGGAGTGCTGGACACACTCCGGGTCCCAACATTATGCAGTCTCAGCGCGGACGTAATTCATTACCTTGGAAAAACACAAATACACACACTGGGTGCAGCGCGTATAGACTCAAACAAGGCAACAAACTCAAGTGCGGGCACAATCATTTAAAATTTACATATTGAATACGATATTCTAACAGAAATCACACAACCACCTAAGTGTACATACCATGTTTGATATTTCGTTCGATTGTTAGATTTCAGCATATACATATATAAGGTCATTTCGCTATTAGTTAACTTATCCATATGTTCGTGGGCGAAGTCGGATAGTCAAGTGCTCATACGATTGAGCTCACATGGTCCGGCTATGTGCTCATACCTACTTTCGAGAATCATCATGAATGTATTGCCATACTTAATGAACAAGAATGTGACCCGCCTCCCAGTTCGCTCAATGGGTCAAGTTACCCACGGGTACTACTGCCCCGTACCCCTAAACTTTTTTTCGTACCAAAAATGTTTCGTACGCAAATTTTTTTCGTACCAAATTTTTTTTCGTACCCAAAATTTTCGAACCCTAATTTGTTATTGTACCCAAATGTTCGTATCAACATACACAATTGTGGTGATATAGATAAACTTAAATTGATGTTTTATATCCATCCTCTTCAAAAGAATCGTCACACCAGTACTGCCAGTACTTTGATTGTCAGATGAGAGGCATGGGCAAAAATTTAAAGAGCAGCTTTACATTAAGTTTACCAATCTAAAAAAAATATTGAATAGTGAATGGTGTGTGTGGCTCTTAAACTTGCCGACAAGCTTATGTTGATAACAATAAACTCAAATGAATTGAAACACGAACGATCTAAATTTTCTTTAAAATTTAACAATGATATTTTATTATTTTGTTTGGATATCCGTCAGCATGTCGTGGTTTCTTAGCCAATATTCTTTCTAAGTAGTGCGATGGAAAGGGCTACATTTCCATTTTTCTATTTCAATTGCCTGACACGATCATATTCAATAAATTAAGAAAAAGCCTGGTAATTCATAAATGTATTGAATTAAAAATTATCTTCTGTCTAGATATAAGCATTAAGAAAAAGCTTACAAGGCATCCATTTGTTAATTTTGAAAAATCTCTGCTGTCTATATAAAAGAGATTAATTAAACATATTCTTGAATAATCTGACATAGACTGGGATAATAAAACTACTCAACATGAAATAGACCTTGAAAAGATTTTACAGCAACCATCAATAATCTTTGGATTGCGAAAATGTTTAGAGAAATGGCAGAATCTTTATAATAACCGTTCCTCGAAATCTTAACACATAGCTGAACAACACACAAATGATCTCTTTTATGTCTAATTTGTTTTCAACCCCATATTTGTGTGCACTGATCCACTGTAGCGTTGGTTGTAAGATCAGCTTATACACTTAATTATTCTGATGACATTCACAACATTCAATTTAAATCTTTTTTCACGATCCTGCTTTCCATCTGAAATCAACCATAAACGTCTTGAACACTTGACTCATATCCGCAAGATCGACTATAATTGCAAACACTAGTACGCGTGGCTTAATTATGTTTCAGTAAAATTTAAAAAGTTGTATTCTATAGAGATAATGACTGAATACATGTTCAAGTGCAAATTTTACCAATGAATATTAGTGCTGCTACTCAAAACTTCGTTGTTTAGTTCTTTTATCGAGAGCCAGTTATGTTCGAGCAACTCTCAAGACCAATTCCTATATCCTAGTTTGGGGACTATTTACAAATGTTGTGAACATCTGGCGTCGCCAATTTGCATCTCATCAACAATGCGTCGTGTACTAGACATACACATTTAGCCGCCGTATTCCCTCATTGGATGCGTTGAAAGCTAATAAGTATCGTGTTGTTAACTTGGTATATCTATGTCAAAGGCTCCATAATCAATAAAGAAGATGCATCGTTATAGTCCATTTATTTCCTGCATGATTGTGTTTCTGAAACAAAACTCGTCATAACGACACTGTAGTATAAATTGACATAATCTGTCTGTGTAAGATATTTAGCGATCATCTTTTAAAGAAAGTCAATGGCCTGAAAATTACAAATAAACGATACAAACGTGTTCTCCTCAACTACTCTTTCGTAACAATACCGACCTTTTTTCGGAGATGTCTGCACAATTAAGTAATAGCAAAGCTATCCTTTGGCTTTCAAGCGTGTTGATCGGCAGCTGTTTCCTCTTTAATATGAGAACTTGCACATTTTTAGATTCGATAGAAAAAAAAGGCAGCTGACGATACAAATGTTTTGATAATATTACTTTATTTACTACATTACTTTACTTCCAGGCTCCATGATTGCAACAGCACCTGCCCGGATGTCTAATGCACGTATTTCAACTTTATCGATGTGTCTAGCTGGAACTAACTTTGAACAAGAAGACTTTAAAAGGCATGTAGCCTGGTGTTCAATTGTTTTGGGCTTTGGGGGATTTAGAAAAGTACTAGTTTTCCACTGCGGGGAATCACGTGGTTTTATTTTGATATGGAACACGGAAAATGGCAGCGTGATTGTCTCGGTAAGAGTATTATTTTTTATTATTGTACCTAAATGTTTGATTTTAACTTTCGAAGATGTAGCCTATCATATGCGGAATCGAATTCCGAGTGTAATGGTACCTTACATTTCATGTATTACTGAGTAATTTTCTCGCTTACCCTTTGAATTCGAACACATGCGAATGCATGACAGTGATAGTTTTCACGGATTTAAATGAGTTCTTCACAAATTTGATAAATATCGACATTCCTCAAATCCTTTTCTTTTAACATAGATATCAGGTTTTCTTTACATTACAAACAAATTGACCTTTCGACAGCTAGAGTGAAGCCACGCCCACCGATTTCAAGGGGGGTCACTCCGCCGAAGTCCGTCATAAAAATGGCTACGCGAATCGGCCGCATAAGTGAACCAAAAAGGCCTCATGGTATACCAGAAAGGCCATACAATAGTTTTTATTATCATTGAATAGTGGTGCTGAATATAATTATCATATCTATTAAATAGTCAAAACTTTTTTATTAGTCTACTTAAAAGCCGTTAAATTTATCATCAAAGTCGGCAAAATTATCGCCAATTATCGCATACAGTATGAATTGTTCGTTAGTCACAATATTTTTCCTTGAGTAATAGATGTTTCAGTTTTTTAATTAAAAGCCTTTAATTTTTGCAACCGATGGCAACATCGCAATTGTGGCACAGGTAAGTAAATTTATTATAATAGAAGACGATGAACGTTTTTATTGAAATCCGATATAACACATATCTACAATGCGTTTGGTCAAAATGACCCATGAGCATTGTTATAATCGTAAAACATAGTCAAAGTCGTCAAAAAAGTAACATACACAATATATTATTATATATTATTATTTCCTCGTTAACTATCTTCTGCAATATTTAAAATATAAAAAGTTGAAAGAATTTTCATGTACAAAAAAACTCGCTAATCAGACCGGGTTTTCAAAGGGTCATTCACAGTTTGCGGCATCTGTTTTGATAACGGATTAGTAGAAAGCCCACATATGGTGTAAAATGACACTTATTGGCCCCTATTGATAATTACTTGCGCATTTTAAAATAGTTTCTTAACTTACATTAAATTTGGAAGACTTAAACCGAAAGAAATAAAAAATGTTTTATTCTATGTGATATTATTAAAAATAATAACTGATTGTCTTTATTATTACGCATTTCATTAGCATTAAAAAAATCTAGCAAAGTTTATAATGCCTTATTTATTTGCCGACTGCATTAGAATGTCAAATTTATTTAACGTTGGCCACCTTTGAAAAATGGTTTTAAATGTTCCTTTCTAATTTGTCTATATAGAGGATAAACAAGTACAAAGTTATACTCTTTTTTATAACGTGTCCGTTGCAAAACTTACATTTTCTATTTTCGCGTAGTATCTTATTATTACGACTGTGTTTTGCTTTCGGGCGATCGCTTAATATGTTGAGATTAAGCTGTTCGTGTGGACGACCACAAAGACGAATCCAACGTTTGAATTTTTCAAGATTAGTACCCGGTTGAGGGAACGGAAAAAACGTACTTCCATCTTTTAACCGTTCTGGATACCTTGTGTCTGAATAACAAGTGCCATAACAGCACCTTTTAACCATTTTCTTTGTTTAAAACACAGAATTACGTATAAGCTTATGTGTCGGACAACGGCGAGTTTGACGGACAAAATGGCGGATAGTAACGGGCCTAATCTATGCTGTAATCTGATTGGTTAATAAGCCTGTCAATCAATCGGCTGTCGAAAGGTCAATTGTCTGAGAGTCTGAAATCATCGCAGTTTCTGCATAATAAATCAAAAAACAAAAATGATATGTTTCACGGAATACAAATTTATGATATGTTTCACGTTAAGTGTATGATATGTTTCACGTATTGTCTAAAGGCGAAAAATAAAACGTCGCATATTTTCTCAGTTACTAGTATATGGTTTAGCACTTAGTACCGGTAAAGCCCAGGACAAAGTGCGGTTAGGTTAACTGGCAGCCGTGATACGTATGATCGACCATGTTTTGAAAATGGCGTAAACTCTAACACATAAATTAACCACGACCCTCTCTTCACTTAACTGAAGTATTATCATAATAATGGAATATCTAACCTTAGTGCATTGTGTTTAATGTGCGTATTATGCTTAATTTTCACAGATGTCTCTCCTACCGCACGAGCCGCTCGCACTTCTACAACCTTGCAGAAGAGTCCGAGGAAATCGTATTTGAGCCACCAGGTTAATGCAGAATCTGCGTAGAAGGCACACCCGTTTTGACTGTGTACGAAAAAAGAACAAAATGGAAGAAAGAAGATGGGCACAATGTCTTCCTCAATGACGTCTTTACAGCTCGGGTTCTTCGGTTTACGTTTGGAAACGCGAGAATAAATCCTGCCATCTGACAAGATGGGCACGAATTAACGAAAACAATTTTCAAAAACGCCAGTTTGCTTTACAAATTAAAAGTAAAAACTATTCAAAATCAGGATACAATTTATTCACATATTGTTTGTCATTCCTACGTCTTATATAAGCGTTGTTTAAGTTATTATCACATGAAATAGAGTTTGAGACATAGCCGCCGATGCAGCATATTGACTGATGTCTAAGAAATGTGTTGTGAATATTTATCCAAATGGTGAACAGATTTTCAATTTAATGCAGGTATGTTATATAAATATATATATATATATATATATATATATATATATATATATATATATATATATATATATATATATATATATATATATATAATATATTTTGTTTTATACAAACGATTTTGTAACATTGTCATGTACTCAATATGCAAGATTAAATTCTATACGTTCAAAAGGGTGTGGGCTTAGTTAAGCTGTTCAAATGTAAACTGCCGCCGTAATTTGGATGTCTTATTAATTGCTGTTTATAAATGATTGTACAATAACAAAACGCTATTTTGCTTTATTTATTTCAAAACAATAATAGGAAACATGGATTAGCGTTTATGTGTTCACTAATCAGCAATATCATAGATAATTAAATTAAATAACAGTGTTTATCATGAGAACATAGCACAACAAAATCACCATAATCACCTACAAAAAATAAAATAATAAACATAAGCGTATCACTCTCCCTGAGGATAATCATCACGATATGGCTGTGTACAAATTGCATCTATACGATCAATTGAAATGAATCACTTACTATATATTGGGTCAAAATTTGTTGCAGTTTCTTAAGCTGAAGGCGTATTATTACTTGCAACTGTATTAGTATTCCCTTTTTATCATGTTTGCATTTCGGATGCCTATACAAATCCGGCTTGTGAGTATATGTCTTTCCGCATTTGCATGCATGATTCGTGGCACCAAGATGCATAGCCATGTGATCATCATATTGGTCTCTCCTATTTATTTGATGTCCGCATGTGTCACATTTAGACGTCGGTTCTTGATGATGTGTTATGTACGTTCTTATGTCTGCCATTAATGCGAATGACCTCCCACATGTCTCGCACGCAAAATCTTTAGTTTCGTTATGTGCGTCGCACCTACAAGCAAGAAAAGACCAGTGTGCATAAGAAAACATACAAGAAAAAACAAAAGATCTACACGTTAGACTTTGGTGCCTCATAATCCTGTAGTTTAATACAAAACATTGCTGTGTAACCATTAAACAACTGGTCAAGTATTTCATATTTTATCGGGTGACTTGACGTTTTATGAAGCAAAAAAATGTAGATTTAACTTGATCCAATGCGAATGTTTGTAAACTTTTGCCATTTTAGAAGATACGCAATTTGTCACATCCGCCACTAAAAACGGTGCAACGAAGTTTGAGTATTAGCTTGAAACTCATGTCCCGGCATGAAATCGATCCATCTTAATATGCCAAACGTTTTTTTATCATAAATGACAAAACACAATCGAATAAACCTGGTGATTTTGGTTTTCTTTTTCGAAATTGGAGTATACCAATGGAGTATACATTCCGTGCGTTGTCAATGTGTATGTACACTTCCAAAGAGCCATCATCAGCAATTACAATAATGGCAACGTACATATTTTACCGATTTCGAAATAATTTTGGTTGCAATGTGTCGGAATAATTGGCTATACACAGTTATGAAATATAATTGGGGGGGGGGAATAGTCATCTGTGCTTAAATACATTTTTTTTTCTCACTAACATTTCTGAAAATGCCTAATATTCACAATACCATCTTACATGTGTCTTGTTAAATTAGCTTTGCTGTAGAGCATCCGTCCACAACATTTGTATGGCGCTACCCCCGTATGTTTTCTTTCATGATCTCTTAACCCTGAGGCGCTTTGAAAAGCCTTGCCGCGAATTCGACACAACCATAGTCTGAAAATAAGTATTTACCTAGCTCTTTAACAATTGTTACGTGGAACATATCATACACATTTTATTCCGTGAAACATATCATTTTTTATTCACGCTTTTTTTATTTACATATTAAGTGGTAAGCCGTCCAGAATATCATACATATTCCAAATTATGTTTCTCAAATTTCTCATGCAATAATATGATATGACATATGTTTATGTTATGAAATATATGACACAATGTCTTTATTCCGTGAAAACTATCATTTTAAATAATTCAATTTGAAATAAATTCAAAGGGTATATGAGAAAAGTAGGTAGTAAATTTATAATAGTAAGATATCATTGGATGCGGATTTCGATTCCGCATATAATAGGCTATATCATTTCAAGCTAATATCTCGAATTTAAGTACGAGAAGCAAAAAAGTTACTCTTACCGAGACAATGACGCCGCCATTTCCGTGTTCCATATCAAAATAAAACCACGTGATTCCCCGCAGTGCTTTCATTATTGGAGAGGATAAAATGAGTATGATGTTTGTGTGTGTGTTTAATAATGGAAATAAAGTATATACACAAACAATGCTCTATTCAATGGTGTCTTTTTATTTTTACTCTCCTTGCTCATAATAATAAATATAATAAGAAATACAGTTATAAGTAGTTGCAGATTCAGTCACTAGTATACGCCTGATAATACGTGTTTAAAAAGTAGGACGAGTCAAAGAAAATATATAAGGTGCATGAAGTATCTACGAAGAGTTGGATACCGGTAAAAATCAATGGAACTGTTTTAATAGTAATTAACAGAAAAAAAGATTACGATAACATTTATCATTGAAATATATGATCATGCTGGAATATAAGCATATGTTCTAGTGGCTGCCATAATCGTTCAACCTGCAGAACTAGCTCGAATTATCTCAAATATAAGAATATTTTCATGTCCGAAATTAACATGAATATTCTTCAATTCAATACTGCAATACTAATACATGTTCGCACAGATAGTAAAGGCAGAGATATCACTTTCCCGTAAATATGCTTTATTTGTACAATATAACTCAGGTTGAATTTACTTCAATAGCTTTAAACTCAAAATATTTTACATTGACCCCAGTGCGTTGACCTCAGTTGTCTTCAACAGTGTTAAGTGATGTTTATGTGTTTGCGATCATCATAAATAAAACACGCCGTGCTGGTCAAATTTCTGACAAATCAGCCATCATCTTTCTTGAAGTGTCTCGTCCTTGAACACTGTTGACTTATTCAAAAAATTTATAGTACTTGAGTTGTTGTATTTTGACCTACACAAATGTTTAAATTGTATTGGCATAGAGAATACAAATGGCAAAGATGAAAACGAAAAAATGCGCTTGTTTGATATTGTAACATAACCAGTTTGTGAATGCTTGTTATAGTGGCTTGCAAACATTAACATGGAATAACAGTTATGTGAAGAATGATGTCTATTCATTATCAATACATAAAAAGGAAATACGAACATATAGCACACACATGCGTTATCATTATCAATACGAACATATAGCACACACATGCGTTATCGTAATCAATATGAATATATAGCACACACATGCGTTATCATAATCAATACGAACATATAGCACACACATGCGTTATCATAATTAATACGAATATATAGCACACACATGCGTTATCATAATCAATACGAACATATAGCACACACATGCGTTATCATAATCAATACGAACATATAGCACACACATGCGTTATCATAATCAATACGAACATAAAGCACACACATGCGTTATCATAATCAATACGAACATAAAGCACACGCATGCGTTATCATAATTAATACGAACACAAAGCACAAACATGCGTTATAATAATCAATACGAACATATAGCACACACATGCGTTATCATAATCAATACGAACATAAAGCACACTCATGCGTTATCATAATCAATACGAACATATATCACACACATGCTTTATCATAATAATTACGAACATATAGCACACACATGCGTTATCATAATCAATACGAACATATAGCACACACATGCGTTATCATAATCAATACGAACATATAGCACACATGCGTTATCATTATCAATACGAACATAAAGCACACATGCGTTATCATAATCAATACGAACATATAGCAAACACATGCGTTATCATAATCAATACGAACATATAGCACACACATGCGTTATCATAATCAATATGAACATATAGCACACATGCCTTATCATAATCAATACGAACATATTGCACACACATGCCTTATCATAATCAATCGGAGCGGGTAACATATAGCATACACATGCGTTATCATAATCAATATGAACATAAAGCACACACATGCGTTATCATAATCAATACGAACATAAAGAACACACAGGCGTTATCATAATCAATACGAACATAAAGCACACACATGCTATATCATAATCAATACGAACATAAAGCACACACATGCGATATCATAATCAAAACGATCATATAGCACACACATGCGTTATCATAATCAATACGAACATAAAGCACACTCATGCGATATCATAATCAATACGAACATAAAGCACACACATGCGTTATCATAATCAATACGAACATAAAGCACACTCATGCGATATCATAATCAATACGAACATAAAGCACACACATGCGTTATCATAATCAATACGAACATAAAGCAAACACATGCGTTATCATAATCAATATTAACAGAAAGCACACATATGCGTTATCATTATCAATACGAACATAAAGCACACTCATGCGTTATAATAATCAATACGAACATATAGCCCACATGCGTTATCATAATCAAAACGAACACATAGCACACACATGCGTTATCATAATCAATACGAACATATAGCACACACATGCGTTATCATAATCAAAACGCACATATAGCACATACATGCGTTATCATAATCAATACGAACATGTAGCACACATATGCGTTGTCATTATAAATACGAACATAAAGCAGTCACTGACGTTATCATAATCAATACGAACATAAAGCACACACATGCGTTATCATTATCAAAACGAACATAAAGCACACACATGCGTTATCATAATCAATACGAACATATAGCACACACATGCGTTATCATAATCATTACGAACATATAGCACACACTTGCGTTGTTATAATCCATACGAACATATAGCACATACATGCGTTATCATAATCAATACGAACATATAGCACAAACATGCGTTAACATAATCAATACGAACATATATAGCACACACGTGCGTTATCATAATAAATACGAACATATAGCACACACATGCGTTATCATAATCGATACGAACATATAGCACACACATGCGTTATCATAATCAATACGCACATATAGCACACATATGCGTTAACATAATCAATACGAACATAAAGCACACACATGCGTTATAATAATCAATACGAACATAAAGCACACACACATGCGTTATCATAATCAATATGAATATATAGCACATACTTGCGTAATCATAATCAATACGAACATATAGCATACACATGCGTTAACATAATCAATACGAACATATAGCACACACATGCGTTATCATAATCAATACGAACATGTAGCACACACATGCGTTATCATAATCAATACAAACATATAGCACACACATGCGTTATCATAATCAATATGAACATATAGCACACAAATGCGTTATCATAATCAAAACGAACATAAAGCACACACATGCGTTTACATAATCAATACGAACATAAAGCACACACAGGCGTTATAATTATCAATACGAACATAAAGCACACACACATGCGTTTTCATAATCAATACGAACATATAGCACACACATGCGTTATCATAATCAATATGAACATATAGCACACACATGCCTTATCATATTCAATACGAACATATAGCACACACATGCGTTATCATAATCAAAACGAACATATAGCACACACATGCGTTATCATAATCAATATGAACATATAGCACACACATGCGTTATCATAATCAATACGAACATATAGCACACGCATGCATATTCATAATCAATCGGAGCGGGTATGTTCAATTGGAGTATTATCGATTTGTTCGATCAGGAAAGTTCTAGTTTTATATTGCATCTTGGTCCCACGAGGTCTCCATAACTCAAATCAATTATCGGTTCGATCAATTAATTCCACGTTAATAAAAATTCATGGACGAGAGGGACAAAATATGATAAAAGAAATGTCCATATTAAATTAAGGTCATAATATTTGCATAAATGTCAATTTCGTTTTCTATTTCGCACTACTGTGAGAATAAACGATGTGATTGTCAATTGATGATGTCATACAAAATCGCATGATTCTGGTTCTAATTTTGGGTTTTCAGTGTAAAATCTTGACCACGCAACAGCAATTTATTAAACAGTCTGTGAAAAACTGTATCCGACTTATTTTCGTTCTTGACATTACCGCTGCAATTTATATTGTGTGTTGTACATTTTCATAATGCTTCGTTCCACAATCAGATATCTTAATTTGATTTCAAATGACACTGACAGTGACTGAACCAAATTTAATCTTGTCGTTAAATAGTTGTATAATCTTGTGCAACATAATACTAAATATAACAATTACAATCTTTAAATATACTCTTGGACCCTGTTTAATATGAATTTACTGGAAGCGCTGTTTGAAATAATTTGTATTCGAAGTCAGTATATTGACATATAGTTTTAAGTTGTGTGTTGTTTTGATTGTTTAAACAAGTTCCTTTTTACAGGGAAATACATGTTGCTATCTATACAAAGCTGCGACATCTTTAAGTTGTGAATTCATCAAACTTCTTTAACCACGACTAACAAACCCCGGCATGTTCAACAATCACCGTAAACGTGTAAACTCATATCTGAATTATAGATCTTTCACAAACTTTCTAAAGTAAGCATGTAGTTGAATTAAAGTTTTCTCGACGCTTTTCGTTATTGATTCTCAGTACATAATTGTACACGGTCATCTTCTTGCTGACGGCTATAAAACCGAATGAAAATATATAAGCTTCTTTCGTCGGCTTAAGATAACGTAAACCGTGTTGAAGCAATATTACACAGACGTTCGTATATTGATATGAGACTACAATTGTTTAAAAAACGAAGCGCGCTTGGTGTCAGTGTTTATGTTTTTATCTCTACACTATTCTAAACACACATTTTGACTGTTTAAATTATTGCGGTACAAGTCAGTTATGTTTAAATTATTGCGGTACACGACATAGTCAGTTATGTTTACATAATGGCGGTACACGACACAGTCAGTTATGTTTAAATTATTGCGGTACACGACACAGTCAGTAATGTTTACATTATTGTGGTACACGACACAGTCAGTTATGTTAACATTATTGCGGTTCACGACACAGTCAGTTATGTTAACATAATTGCTGTACACGGCACAGTTAGTAGTGTTTACAGTATTGCGGTACAATGCACAGTAAGTTATGTTTAAATTATTGCGGTACAGGTCACAGTCAGTTATGTTAACATGATTGCGGTACACGACATAAGTTTGTCATGTTTAAATTATTGCGGTACACGACACATTCAGTTATGTTTACATTATTGCGCTACAAGGCACAGTCAGTTATGTTTAAATTATTGTGGTACACGACACAGTCAGTTATGTTCACATTATTGCGGTGCAAGGCACAGTCAGTAATGGTTAAATTATTGATGTACGCGACACAGTCAGTTATGTTTATGGAATGAGTGATGTATTGGACGTCATCATTGATGACGTTCAATCGAACGAATGATAAAGGGGGCTAAGTTTCGTTAAGCTGAGGCAAATCACTGCGATTTGAGTTTCTTGAAAACTGGCCGAACACGTTTGCTAAAATTTGACATGTATATGGACCAGAATGCGATCTACTTGTTGGCGTAGGCGTTATACCTGGGAAAAATCTAGTTTTCGAGTATTTTGTGTTTAAATATTTTTTCTGCGAAACACAACGCGCGTAGATAAACATTGTGACGTAACGTCATGAAAAGCGCTTAGGCTAGCTTCCATCTTGTTAAGAAACTAAGTTACGCGTTATTAATTCAATATATATACAGTTAGGCGTTAAATCTATAAACAACGACGTAATAATTGTGTTTGAATATCAATACGAAGTACACATGCATGTCTTTTGTGCAGATCGAGTGTGGTTGTTTAGATATTCATGACATAAATTTATAATAATTTTGTGCGAAGAGTTGAAGAAAGGTTTACACGGCGAAGCTTTCCGAGACGTGTCAGATAAATGTAAGTACACACTGGTATTAACATGGTATTCTATTTATCCGATAATATCTTTAATATACATGATAATCATGAGACAAATACATTATTAATTTAGGGTTTAATTATTGAATCAATAAATAAACGTGAGCAGTAAATCAATTTAGTATAAACAACACGCTTACCTTAATGACGACAATAATCCAATATAATATAACAATTACAATTATGTATGATAAACACACAGTCCGAAATACGTTTTTGCATTCGTTCGATGCTTTAAACAAATAAATAACTGTTAAAAACATCCAGAGAATTTAACTCAAATTGTTTGTTTTGACAAATAAATTACGTCACACAACATACGTCATAAATTGCGCAATCAGTTGCATGCAAAATAAAAGTACGGAAAGCCGGTTTTGAGAAATGTTTATATAGTGGAGCAAAATAGTATGATATAAACAATAACAAACGATAGAGTGGTGACGGACTTCTCAAAATAGCATTAATTGAAATAGTTTCATGTATATTAAAATCTCTGTGATATCTTTGGTTACCATCATCAAATACACAGAAAAAATAAAATACAATGTAAGTATCACGTGTACTTTAATTTGTCCGAGGAGTTGAAGAAAGGTTTACACGGCGAGGCTTGCCGTGAGCAACACATCATTAGCAGCATAAAGTGCGTAACAAATAAACAAAATAATCAAACATAATTATAATTTCACATAGCACATTAAAATATCTATTGCAACTGACACCGTTTTTTAGCGAAATTTGATGACTCAATTTCAGCTTTAACAAGAGTTATAAAAAAACTTAATTTAGTATAAAAGTAACGCTTACCTAAATGACATCGTTAATCCAATGTTTGTAACAATAAGTTGACTACTTTAATCCAAAGTTTATAACAAACAATTTGAAACGATATGCACTTTCACCTTTATTAATCCATGTCTTTATCGAAACTTAGTTCAAACCACACAATTGTATTGTATTTCTATCTATGTTTACATTTATGCATGATAAACACACAATCCGAAATACGTTTTGCATTCGTTCGATGCTTTAAACAAATAGTTTACAGATAAAAAACACAACGACATGTCCTCAAATTCCAGAGAGTGTAAATAAAACCATTGTGTTTCGTCACCGAAATGACGTCACACAATGTACTGCGTAGTACATTTCGTAATATAAAATCAAAGCGCTGATTGCATTCCAAAATGAATTCAACACTATCTTGAACGCAAAGCTATAATGATGTTTCAATAAAATACACATAATTTTGTAGACAAAGAAAAAGGCTTAATGCTTGTCGATAGTGTTTAAGATGGGGATGTCCGACACACTGCAGTTGTTTGCTCTTTTCACGTTTTTAATATTATAGTCATGGGAATTGAAGTTCTACTTTTTAAGGTAGCTAATCGAACGGCCTCGAAAAAATAAACACGTCTGCGAGTATTATGGTTACTATCATGTGATATGTATATTAATTTTTTTGCGAGAACTTTGGTTACCATCATTAAATGCACAAAAAGAAATAGGTTTTCAATTTTATTTCATCTCCCCACTCATTCCATCCCGCGAAACCCTTAAGGTGTCGCAACTCTAGTATGGAATGAGTGATGTATTGGACGTCATCATTGATGACGTTCAATCGAACGAATGATAAAGGGGGCTAAGTTTCGTTAAGCTGGCGCATATAGCCGCGATTTGAGTCAATTGAAAACTGGCCCAACACGTTTGCTGAAATTTGACATGTATATGAACCAGAATGCGATCTACCTGTTGGCGTTGTCGTCATATCTGGGAAAAAACAACTTTTCGAGTATTTTGTGTTTAAATATTTTTTATTGGAAACGGCACGTGCACAGATAAACATTGTGACGTCACTTCACAAACAGCGTTAGACATCCGCCATCTTGTAACGCGACAAAGAAACTCAGTGTTATTAGTTCAATAAGCACAGAAAATATGATTGTGTTTAATTATCATTAATACAAATGTCTATATTTTGTGCAGCGGATGTTTATTCAGACGGATACGACAGAATTACGTAAGTATCATTGTGTACTTTACAGTAGATTTTACTACGGAAGAAATTTATTATATCTCACTCAGTCACTGACAAAATGAGCTTGACACATAAACAACAACCGGATCGGATTTACATCCACATAATATTGTGCGAATCCGATGCAATTCAAATTACTAATGTTTGATAACGTTTGATGAATTCGTTATATCAATATGCATTAACTTTCAAGGGGAATAATTATAATTGAAATGTGCGATTCAATGACAGTGTTATATTGGGATAATTAGTCGTTTAGCCGTAACAGATAAGTATTTAGTTTGTTGTGTTTCATTTTCAACATAGTTTTACCGTTTTTTTACTTAAAGTAAAACAGTTCAGTCGTCATTATATCTTGAATTTTAAATATTGAAATACATGTCGGATATTTCATATTTTCGGACGTTGCTACGTAAGCTAGTTGTCAACATAATTATTAAGATACATATTTACCTTTTACCATACAGTTGTGCAGCTGTTGTCTACTTAATGACGCGCTGTTTAATGTCTAGATCTATAATGTTTTTCTGCCCGTGATGATAATAAGTCTTTAAATCAACAAACCCCAGCAATGTCAATGGTCTGTCAACATTAGAAAAATATTAGCTAAAGAAACTTCAGCGTACAATTTATATGGTATTGACATACCTGTACTCTGAAGCCAACTCTGTATCGAAAGTCAACCAGAGTCGTAACATATTTATGTCACGCTATAAATCAAAGAATACTCATTTTCTTGGATACATTTCTACATATATTGGTGAATGAATATAAATTACTGCATCGAGGAATATTTTAAGGTTTAAATGTTTCAAATGCATCTAACAATAGATGAAAATAACTCTCATCAGTCTGAAATTCACAATTTTGAAGCCATTGTCGCTTTGTCCAAGACTAGTTTTCATTTGGATACTGTCGGATCATCCTTGACATCTTTTGCTGATATTGTAAACATTACCTTTGTTTTCTGAAATCTATTATTTGTGATTAACAACATATGTCTGGTGGATTATAAAACTGATTTCAGTGTGAATCGGGTAGTTTTAAATATTTACTTTGAGTTTGTATTTACACTACAATTTGTTAACAAAACAAGCCAGAATATTCTAAAATACCGGGAAATGTCATTCTGAATTTGAAAACACTTGAGCACATGGTATACAAATACAAATTTTATTTTAGTTTGTACATAACAAGTATAACATTAACGATGTATCGCTATTGACCGACATATGGTATGTTACTAAAAGTAGAAATACCGTGAAATCTCTGGAGATTCGCATTTCAAGAAAGTTTGTCACATCGCTGTTTTTGTCGATATGAAAGAGCAGAATAGATAAATTTTAAATGTTTATGATAGTATTTTGTGAAAGAATGTATCGGTTAAATGTGAAAAATGTCAATCTTTCCAATCAAGTGATTGATTTGGGCCAATAACTGCATTTAAAACCTGTTTTGGACCGGTCTTTGTTAACTGTCAACTTTTCGGGATTTTCTGGTTGACTTTTCTAATGGGGTTGGTCCATAACTATTAAGTCGCGCCAGTCAAAAATCATAAAAAGCCACATTTAAAGTTATGGTAGCCAGAATTAGAAAAATATGTACAACTGATCAATATCAATCATGACAGACTGATGTCTCAGGTTAGTGCAGTGATTTTTCCACCAGATTCTCACAAAGGTGATCCCGGTTGATTTCTCCACAATTGAATATATGTCAGTACACAAATAAATTATACAGCAGGTAATGACAATCGATAAATGTCTAAGTTTTAATTTAATTGTTTGCACAAATTTGGACACTCTTTGTGGGAGAGCATCCCGAATCCCACATACTATGTGACAGTCTGCAACAGATGTTTCCTGGTCGAGTGGTAGGTAAGTTTCATCGTTATACATGCATATTACACATTTTACATTATTTGTGCTATTTTTGACACCCATTTTTCATGCTGATGAACCAACGGTCAGTGCCAGTAGTCCTACTGTCATTGGTCTGTGTGATTGTTGAAAGTACATGTAGAAAGGGTTGTTTAGCTCCAATAAGCCATGTTGCTATTTTTTGGATAAAATTTATGGCAGTGGGCTTTTTTATCTTGGTGCAGCAACCTCTGCCGCCTCATTTTGTGAAAACATTAGGCGCACACTGTTCATATTGTGGTAAAAGGAGTCGCGCAATGTTCAAAGTGAGAAAAATTGGTGGTGACTATTCAACATTGTGAAAAAATTTGTCGCACATTGTTTAAAATTCATAAATATCAGTAGCAAACTTTTAAAAATTGTGAAAACAAGTGTCTCGCAATGTTGAAAATTGTGAAATATGAGTCGTGCAATGTTGAAGATTTTAAAAAATGAGCCTCGCAATCTTGACAATTATGGAAAAATAAGTTGCACACTTTTCAAAATTGTGAACAACTGAGTTGTGACTGTTGAACATTGTGAAAATAATTAATTGAGCATTGTTCAAATTTGTGAAAATATGAGTCTCAGTAACGACATCAGAAACCATATGCCACTCAGCGTAACAACATCAGCATTAGTTGCTAACTGTTGAGAAATGTGAAAAAATAAGTTGCACGCTTTTTAAAACATTGACCATTTGCATCGCGAATTCCTATAATTTGTGCAAAAACAGCTATCACTATTAATAATTTAGGGAAAAAAACAAGTCTATTATAAAAAAGGTTTTCAGTTAAAAGAAATTCGTAATTATTTTTTATTTGAAGTTGTTTACGGCCATTTCATATGACTATCATATTTTTTTATAATGATATTGTGTGCCTGTCTAATTTGTTATTTGTTCAAGTTGTGCTATAAAGATGTTATTTTAATAATCTTTATTTGACATTTTGTCTCATGTTGGATTATTTGTTATATTTTATTATTATATAAAAATGGCATCGCATGAACCAGTAGTCATAGTATAAGCAACATTGAAGCCTAATATACATTCATCTATTATTATTTGGGCACAAATAATTTTACCGTGTGAAGACCCTACATAAAAATGCTGATTTTTTTCTTACTTGGTACCTGGCGACACACATTTTCAAGTCTATTTCATTAAATTTGGCTTAGATATTTATAAAAATGGCATCATATGAACCATTAGTCATAGTATAACCAACATTGAAGCCTAATATGTATTCATCTATTATTATTTGGGCACAAATAATTTTACTGTGTGAAGACCCTACATAAAAATGCTGATTTTTTTCTTACTTGGTACCTGGCGACACACATTTTCAAGTCTATTGCATTAAATTTGGCATAGATATTTATAAAATTGGCATCGTATAAACCAGTAGTCATAGTATAAGCAACATTGAAGCCTAATATGCATTCATCTATTATAATTTGGGCACAAATAATTTTACTGTGTGAAGACCGTACATAAAAATGCTGATTTTTTTCTTATTTGGTACCTGGCGACACACATTTTCAAGTCTATTTCATTAAATTTGGCATAGATATTTTTAAAAATGGCATCATATGAACCAGTAGTCATAGTATAAGCAACATTGAAGCCTAATATGCATTCATCTATTATTATTTTGGGCACAAATAATTTTACCATGTGAAGACCCTACATACAAATGCTGATTTTTTTCTTACTTAGTACCTGGCGACACACATTTTCAATCCTATTTCATTAAATTTGGCATATATATTAATAAAAATGGCATTGTATGAACATGTCGTCATAGTATAAGCAACATTGATGCCTAATATGCATTCATCTATTATTATTTGGGAACAAATAATTTTACCGTGTGAAGACCCTACATAAAAATGCTGATTTTTTTCTTACTTGGTATCTTGCAACACACATTTTCAAGACTTTTTCATTAAATTTGGCATATACATGTATATTAATAAAAATGGCATTGTATGAACATGTCGTCATAGTATAAGCAGAGGAGCATAATACGCATTCATCTATTATAATTTGGGCTCATGAAATTTTACTGTGTTAATCAAGTTGCAGATTTTTTAAATATTCGCCACATACCCACAGGCATTTTCATTAATATCTCAGAAAAATAGACCTATATATTAATACACATGGCATCTAAAGAACATTTTATCATAGTTAAACATGGTTCCCAGCCAACCTGGAAATCAGGGAAAACCTGGAAAAAGACTTTCACTTTTTCCAGTCAGGGAAAAGTCAGGGAATTTGGGAAAAGTTTCTGAAATCAGGGAAAAATCAGGGAATTTTGTTTGGGCAGACTTTCCCAACTTGTCTCGAGAAGTCCATACAATTAAAACAGCAAATTATTTCCTCTGCATGGCTATGGTGACTTTGTAATATACATGTAGCTTTAAAAATAAGTTATGTCTGCAACTGCTATTTATTTAGGGTGTCTAAAACAAGAAATAGGTTGAAATTATGATCCTGGACGTTATATTTTCCATCAAAAAGCTGGGAACCCTGTAATAAAGCAATCTAGAGGCATGAAATGCATTTTTCTATTATGATATGTCCACAAATTATTTCACTAAGTGATGACCCATCTTGAATATGAGGATTTGTTGAATATTTCATGCTAACCAACATACATTTTTAGTCGTATATCAGGATTCAATACCTATTCCTTAGTGAAAATGGCATCGGAAGAACATTTGTTCATTGTACTAGATGGAATGAAACATTATATCTATCCATCTTATAGTTTATTGCAGTTTCAGTAATATTCTGTGTATAAATGATTTCAACATGATATAATTATCAATCATTGCTAGCAAATGTGTATATATGAAACAAAAATTAAAAAATAGACGGTTTATTTTTTCCCCATTTATGTATATATATCTATGTATACATCTTTTGTTGTAAACAGTTATGCGACATGTGTCAGAAACGCCCAGTACAAATATATGAACAGAATCATTTTTATGCCCCCCTTCGAAGAAGAGGGGGTATATTGCTTTGCTCATGTCGGTCGGTCGGTAGGTCGGTCGGTCCGTCCACCAGATGGTTGTCAGAAGATAACTCAAGAACGATTGGGCCTAGGATCATGAAACTTCATAGGTACATTGATCATAACTCGCAGATGATCCCTATTGATTTTGAGGTCACTAGGTCAAAGGTCAAGGTCACGGTGACCCGAAATAGTAAAATGGTTTCCAGATGATAACTCAAGAACGCATACGCCTAGGATCATGAAACTTCATGGGTAGATTGATCATGACTTGCAGATGACCCCTATTGAATTTGAGATCACTAGGTCAAAGGTCAAGGTCACGATGATTCGAAATAGTAAAATGGTTTCCGGATGATAACTCAAGAACGCATACGCCTAGTTTCACTTACCGGTATGTGGGTGTATGTTGGCTCCACTTCACAATATACAGTCATTGTAGTTTAATTGAAAAACGCATCTTACAATGTGAGATGAGTTCTGGGTTCAAGCCCCAGCAGTGGCCTATCATGTGTGATATACAGAGCCATTATGATTAAATATACAGTTATCTTTTTAAACAATACAATTAAATATAAGGAATAATGTTAAAGGGGCATATCTGCTTAGCCATTTTTGGGATTGTATTGTGATTTTTGGCCAAATTTGACACTGAATAACAGGGTTTATATACATCCCAAGCATAAATGCTTCTAAATTTGTAAAAAAAACAAAACATGTTTTGTACAAAATGACCCATTTTGTGCTGTCCATTATTGGTTAATGTTTTACGCTGTCAGGTCCAAAAACGCTCATTCTGTAGCTTGTTTGGACTATAATCTATAATGTGGCCACGTTTCAGCAGATTTGGCCCAGTGGTTCTGATTTTATACGCCGTGCCTAGCTTTTATTAGTCCACTACCGGTTTCACCGGAGGGGACTTATGGTTTGCGCTCTGTGTGTCCGTCAGTTACCGGTAGTCAGTCAGTCAGTCTGTCACACTTTTCTGAATCCTGCGATAACTTTAAAAGTTCTTAATATTTTTTCATGAAACTTAAAACATGGATAGATGGAAATAAAGACATTATGCACATGATTTCATTTTGTTCCTACGTCAAAATTGCTGGTTTCTATGGCAATAAATAAAAACATAAAATTATGACAATGGTGGAGCCGGTAGTGGACAAATTTGCTTGACAAACGTCTTGTTGAGTATTACTCACTGACTTATGCATATGCCCTCGGCTGTTTTCGGAGAATACCTGAGGTATTGCCATAGCCAGCTCATCGTGTCGTGTCTTTTCGCCGTCCGGCGTCCGCCATGCTAAAACCTTAACATTGACCCATTGTACCCACAATTTTCGTACCAACATTTTTTTTTTCGTAACCAAAATTTTCTTACCCACATTTGTTTAGTACCCAAAATTTGTGTTCCCACATTTTCTTACCCAAAATTTTCGAACCCACATTTTTTTAGTTCCCACTCATTCCATCCCGCGAAACCCTTAAGGTGTCGCAAGTCTAGTAAATAATGGCGGTACAAGGCACGGTCAGTTACGTTCAAATTATTGCGGTACACGACACAGTCAGTTATGTTAACATTATTGCGATACAAGGCACAGTCAGTTATGCTTAAAGTAATGCAGTACAAGGCAGTCAGGTATGTTTAAACTATTGCGGTACAAGACACAGTCAGTTATGTTTAAATTATTGCGGTACAAGTCAGTTATGTATAAATTATTGCGGTACACGTCACAGTCAGTTATGTTTACATTATTGCGGTACATGACACAGTCAGTTATGTTAAAAGTATTGCAGTACAAGGCAGTCAGGTATGTTTAAATTATTGTGGTACACGACACAGTCAGTTATGTTAAAAGTATTGCAGTACAAGGCAGTCAGGTATGTTTAAATTATTGTGGTACAGGACACAGTCAGTTATGTTTAAATTATTGCGGTACACGACACAGTCAGTTATGTTTAAATTATTTCGGTTCACGACACAGTCAGTTATGCTTAAATTATTGCGGTTCAATGCACATTCAGTTATGTTTAAATAATTGGGGTACACGACGCAGTCAGTTATGTTTAAATTTTTGTGGTACACGACACAGTCAGTTATGTGTAAAGCATTGAGGTACAAGGCACAGTCAGTTATGTTTGAATTATTTCGGTACACGACACAGTCAACTATGTTTAAATTATTGCGGTACACGACACAGTCAGTTATGTTTACATTATTACGGTATAAGGCACATTCAGTTATGTTTAAATTTAGTGGAGTACACGACACAGTCAGTTATGTTTAAATTATTGCAGTACATGACACAGTCAGTTATGTATACAGTGGCGTAGCCAGACCCAAATTTTAGCCGAGGCAGTATATTGGGTCATTCTAGGGGGCTCCGGGCATGTCCCTCCCCCCCCCGGAATTTTTGTTCATACCTAGAACGTCTCTGGTGCGTTTTAAAGGCCATTTAAACCACATTTTATACCTAAATTATCGGAATCTTGGACGCTACATAATACATTAAATCAAAAGCGTTTTCAATCATAAGCACTCATAAAAAGGATCATTGATGGAAGTTATTTGAAACAACAACAGGACCTATTGGGGTTCGAACCAACGCAGTGACAATATAATAGTGGCCAATGGATCCAGAATCGGACGCGTTACCGATTTCGTCACATGGACATATTGATTAGTATGAGAAGTACAAATATTTAACTTAAATCAGAAAAGAGGAGAATACCAATAAAGCCGAAAACGCCAACCACCCGAAGTAGACCTTGCTGTTAAACACCCGATTCTAGCTCGGTACGTTCCGATGTCCACCATGATTACAGCATCGAAGTGTACAGTGCGACGCTTTGTTTAATATACGGGTTTTCCAAATCATTTTGCTGAGCCATTTTGGCATCAGTTGAAGTTATTAAATTGAATTAATTATCTGCCTCAACATGAACCAATTGTACTTAATGATGATATATGTTTGTGAATATCAGTGCCTAAAATTCATTAAACAGCCACAATTTCTTATAAAGATTTTATTCTTTGACATAAAGTTTCATTTTTTTCCCTGTAATCTCACCATTGCTCTGCAAATAGCCTTGGCAACTGCCTCGGCGTGCCTCAATGTGGCTACGACGCTGAGATCTGGAGGGATTTTATTTTATGTTCTTGTTTTAGTATTTTATTATGAAAAGTAGTATCGTGTTCTTTTATATTGTGAAAACCTATCGGTAAATGACATGTGTCTTGTATTGTGAGAAAAAAAATAATATTAGTATCCATGATAAAAGGGAAATCGTTAAATTATCTAGCCACACATGTGCGACGTATGAAAGCCAAAATAGGCTACCGACAAGTGCCAGTTTTCTATAACTAAGACAGTGTGACTTCAATTTTCTATCGGAATATATCTTGGTTTGATGTTCCATTTACAAGACGCAATGATTTTTAAAGATCCGCGTCATGCGAAAATGGGTCTTACGCAATATGCTGCCAGCGTGGCTCCAGCGCAGCCTGTGCATCCGCGCAGTCTTGTCAGGACATGCATACTGAATAGGCTACTCGGGAGATATCACGATACATTGTGTGCTTTTTATAGCGGAAAGCGTAGCCCCTGACCAGACTGCGTAAGTGCGCAGGCTGGGCTTAAGCTACGCTTTCCGCATATGCCATAAGACCCATTTTCGCATGACGCGGATGTAACCTTGTTATTTGAATGTATGCAAAGAAAACTGCGTCTTTATTAAATATCAACATACCACATGGTTCAATGACGAACAAATAAATTCAATATAAACCATGTGATGAGATCTCACGTAGTAAAATTTGATTATATCTACGAACACTGGTGTGTGGTTTAATATTCGTGCACTTTATAACAAACATTTCATGCGGTGGATATGCGACTATTAAGTGAAAAAAGAGCATATCAATACAAAAACCTTTGTTTTCAAACGTCAATTTTCTACCTTTATTTCAAAGTCAGGATAAACGCATAATATCTTTTTAAAAATATATATGTTTTGTTTTCTTTTCTGGTAGTAATTTCGGGGTTGTTTACAGTAAACTACATAGTTCACAACAAACGACTGACTACGGTGCAGCATGTCAACCACATCATTCGTAGATCCACTTCTGTCGTTATTGAAATTAATAAACATACGTCGAAAGTGATGTACCCTTACGTCAGCCTAACGGTGTCCGAGCTGACTTCACAAAATTTCATCAAATGTATGTATTTGCCCTGCGTTCTTGCGTGCGTCTTGTCTGCGGGTCTGATAAGTGGGTTGTGACGAAACGGATCGCGACCGGTAGGTCAATGTCACGTTTATAATTAAACAGAGCTCCAGCCTGCAGCTAAGCCTAAATTGAAGGGCGCCCTGCCCTCCCGAACCTCCGCCCTGCCACCCCTGCCCTTATTTTTTTTACATATGATCCTTAATTAATCTCTTATTACAGTGTAATTAATTTATACCTCAAAGTACACATTATATTTGAATGGTTTAATAATAATGGGAAAAATATATTCTAACAATTATAAATAACATATAAATTAACATGCAACAGGAGGCATTCCAGAAACGCCCGCGCGCTCGAAAGCGCCCTTTGGACAAAATACAGGCGCGTCGAGAGTGCCCTTTTGACAAAAAAGCCCCCCTGGCCTTTTTAAATTCTAGCTGGAGCACAGTATAATATTTATATATATTTTACGCTTACATGTATACATGTAATGAACTACTAATGGGGCATGCATTTCAATCTTAATAAAAGTAAAAATGTACCGATGTGAATGCGCGGTCGTCGCGCATGCATGATTATTGCAAAGGAAATTCACTAAAAGATGAATCGAGACGATAATATATGTATCCCGGAAAAAAAACTTTTTGGAAAAACACACTAATCTGAAGGTACAAATAAAGCTGACCCATTTATAATCCTTTCTAAGTCACACACCGTATGAATCGTTATTATTTAACATAAGCTATCTTTGTTTATTTGGTTGATTAAATGGACCAGCGTTGCTTGTACCGGGGTGATTAGTGGGGTTTTCTAAACTCTTGCTTTTCATCAGTCTATTGAACATTGCTCAGTGCCTTTCGTTGCATAATTTGTCGCCACGATCTTATTCGAAATTAGACGATGTTTTGACAGTATATAACCTACGTCCGATCAAGTAAAAAAATACCATCGACGATCTGACGGTTTGCGGCCAAACTAAAAAATATATATCACTAGGTGTGTGTTAACGTTTAAAGGATTCGTTAAACTTCGACTTGTGCCATCCAAATATCATTCAGCGATTCTTTTTATATAATAATAATACGTTATATACGCTTTCAATCATAGGGTTAGAACATAGGACAACAGTTAATGCAGATTTTAAATCACAAAATATGTAAAGTATTCTTTTTTAATCATACATTAAAAGTTCGACACAATGCTTCAGTTGTGTGAATAAGCTGATAATAGCTGTATTTAATACAATTGACAGTGCCCATCTTTGCACCCCTTCTTTATTTTTTTATTTGAGCTAGTGGGACGTTACACCTTTCTGAGATGTGATCAGGTGGTTTATCAAGGTGTGGAACTTGATCGGGCTGATCAATGGTTGTTGGGATATTGAAATGAATGGATGTGCAGTTCGCCTGATTAGGTAAATATAAATGTTTATTACATGTACTTAGTACTTATTTGCGTATGCTTTGCAATTGTGACAGTGCTTGTAAGTGTGATTAGTGTTAAAAAGTTTGGTCAAGGAAAATGAAAAATACACATGTATCACGTAAAACGAAAAAGAACGAACAAATATTTTGTTGACTAAAACACCGCTAAAAGTATTGAAAACAACGAGTATATTAACGAATTTAAGCAGAACATAAACACACATGTATATGTTTGTTGTTTTCCACATGAAAGCGATAGCCATTTAACAATGCACTTGTGCGCCAAAAAGTGTATGAATACTTTTACGGAATCCACTCATTTTGAACTTTCAAAACTGACAGTTTTTATCGTAAATAAAAGGTTGTCGCTCTGCAACTAATTTGGAAAAATTAAATCACATTGTGATTTGGAACACTTTAAAACTTTAATCAATAGATTTCGACAAAACATATTGGCGACATGTCCTTTGTCTGTATTTAATATACGTAAATGGGGGTCATCTCTAACATCTTTTTCGAACAGCTGTCCGTTTATTTGGATACAGAGAGTGTCTCGCTATGGGATCGGATACACCATGACCAACTGCTGGAGGTCACAGTAAAAAGACCGAAGTATGGATCGTTGAAATGTCATCTCTGCCACTGCTGTAAATACAAAGATAAGTGATAATATATCTTTTTGAAATTGACGTTAGGCAGGTGTGATTAAAGAGACAAATGTGATGTGCGATTGTCGTTGAGTTCCTATGGTAAGCAGTACTGCTGTTGGTACGCAGAATGACAACACTGTCCATTCGACTTGATTTGTAGAGCTAGAACGTTTTAATGTTGTTGACGCTCTGTCTGTGTCTGTCTGCTAAAACTCTGGCAAGACTCCTCAGTTTTTACTGCGAGGGACACACTTTTTTGCCCGCTAGCGTAAACACTGACGCGGGTCGACGGTGCTGGTACAGCGAGTCCGAGTCGTCCGAGTCAGCGTAAGCATTGTTAAAACGCCCTAATAATTAGCTCTAAAAAGCAAGTCTACTCGATAGCGTTTTCGTTCTGTTTTCCAACAGCATTACGGTTAACTAAAGGCAGTAACTAAGGTCTTGCATAATCTTATCCCTCTTTTTAGTGCAGCTGTTTAACGTAAACTCTGACATTTTCTTGCAAAACTAGGAATTCTAATTTACCTACCGGTATATAATTATGCTAAGACGTGTTTATTTTATTTATCTGTTATCGCCCCTTATCGTTGGTTAAAATGATACTAAAGTGTATATTTTCAATAAAGTAGTGTTTAATTTATTTTTATTTCAGTTACTAGTTCGTGTCAGATGGGACTCTTACACGATCCGGTTCCACTGCCGGAGAAGGATGGCGCAACGTTTTCGGATGCCATGAAGATTCTTCAATTTAGCCGCTGGTGGTGGTGCTGGTGGTGATGATGGTGGTGGTGATGGTTGTGATGGTGGTGGTGATGATGGTGGTGTTGATTGTGGTGGTGATATTAGAGGTGATGGTGGTGTTGATGGTGGTGGTTTGGTGACGATGGTTGTGATGGTGATGCTGATGGTGGTGGTCGTGGTTATAATGATGTTGATGGTGGTGGCGATGGTGGTAGTGGAAATGATGATGTTGCTGGTGTTGGTGATGATGCTGGTGGTGAAGGTGGTTGTGAAGGTGATGGTTGTGGTGGTGATGATGGTGTTTGTAATGATCAACGCGGGAGATCAGTCTCCTCAAGGTCGCTTCCGGGGGTTAACTTTTGATTATCCGAAAGGGTTCCTTAAAAAGTAATACCCACTCGCCGTGGATTTAGCGCACAATATGCTAAATAGGCTGTACGTACGTCCCCCCCCCCCCCCCTGATGCCGACCCTCATTTAAATCCAGGGAAGAAACTATGTCAGCCCGAAAAGCAGCCGACAGATCAGCGTGCACAAGTCGCTTCCAGGGGATAACTCTTATTTGTCCGAAACGAGCCCTTAAAGGTGCATATCCTCTCGCCGTATATATAGCGCATACTTCGCTTAATAGGCTGTATGTACGTCCCCCTGAAGCCCACCCTAAATAAAAACCTGGGTCAAAACTAGGTCAGCCCGACAGGCAGTCAACTGGAGATCAGCGTGCACTAGGTCACTCCCGGTGATAACTCTTGTGTGTCCGAAAGGGGCCCTAGATATAGCGCATAATATGCTAAATAGGCTGTTAATACGCCCCCTGACACCGACCCTAATTAAAACACGGGCCGAAATAAGGTCAGCCCGATAGGCAGCTGACCGGAGATCTGCCTTCACTAGGTCGATTCCGGTGGAAAACTGTTGTTTGTCCGAAAAAGACACTTAAAGATGCATACCCACTCGTCGTCGATATATCGCATAATACGCTAAATAGGCTGTATGTACGTCCACCTGACGACGACCCTTATTAAAAACCCGAGCCGAAACTAGGTCAGCCCGACACACGCCGACGGGAGTTATGCTTGAAATAGGTCGCTACCGGGGGATAACTCTCGTGTGTTTTCGAAGGGGCCCTTAAAAGTGCATACCCACTCGCTTTGTATAAAGCGCATAATACAATAAATAGGCTGCATGAACGTCCCTCTGACGCTGACCCTAATTAAACCCCCGAGCCGAAAGTAAGTCAGTCCGACAGGCAACCGACGGGAGATCAGCGCGAAATAGGTCGATTCCGGGGGTTAACTATTGTTTGTCCGAAAGGGGCCCTTTAAGGTACATACCCACTCGTCGTGGATGTATCGCATACTACGCTTAATAGGCTGTATCAACGTGTCCCTGACGCCGACCCTAATTAAAACCCCGCGCCGAAACTAGGTCAGCCCGACACGCAGCCAATGGGAAATATGCTTGCAATAGGTCGCTGCCGGGGGATAACTCTTGTTTGTTCAAAGAGGGCCCTTAAAGGTGCATACCAACTCGTCGTCGATATATCGCATAATACGCTAAATAGGCTTCATGAACGTCCCTCTGATGCCGACCATAATTAAAACTCCGAGCCGAAAGTAGGCAATCATGACAGGCAGCCGCCGGGAGATCAGCGTGCACTAGGTCGCGTCCTCTTGTTTTTCCGAAAGGGGCCCTTAAAGTTGCATATCGACTTGCCGTTGATATCGCTTATACTACGCTTAATAGGCTTGATGAACGTCCTCCTGACGGCAACCCTAACAAAAACCGTAGGCCGAAAGTAGGTCAGCCGAAGGTAGATCAGCGTGCGCTATGTCACTTCCTAGGGATGACTCTTGTTTGTTCGAAAGGGGCACTGAACGGTTCATACAAACTGGTTGTGTAAATAATGCAAATGACTTGCTAAATAGGCTTAAATTTAATAATATGATGAATGGTTCAACCTATTCAATAAAATTGCTAAAAAGCTAAATAGACTGCATGGCTGAATAGGTTTCTAAATAACCTAAATAGGATGTTTGTTTCAACCTATTTAATACACTTGTTGAAAGGCTTTTTAATTAATATGCTTGATATGCTAAATATGATGTATTTTATAACAGACATGTACTAAACTTGCTAACTTAGCTTAATAGGCGAAAAATACTGGTACATAATGCTTTTATTATTTATTTTTTCAAAATATGTACCAAACCTCCCAAATAGGATGAAAATAATATAGTTAATAGGCTAAGTATCAAGTATTTTCAACCTATGTACTGAACGAGTTTAATAGGCTAAAAATGGTGCTAAAAAGACTAAATACGATGTTTGTTTCAACCTATTTAATACACTTGTTGAAAGGCTTTTTAATATGCTTGATATGCTAAATAGGATGTATTTAATAACAGACATGCACTTAACTAGCTAAGTTCGCTTAACAGGCGAAAAATACTGGTACATATGCTTTTAGGATTTATTTTTTTTAAATATGTACCAAACCTCCCAAATAGACTGTAAAGAATAAGCTTAATAGGCTAAGTATCATGTATTTTCCAACCTATGTACTGAACATGTTAAATAGGCTAAAAAGGGTGCTAAAAAGACTAAACAGGAAAGACGTTGAAAAGACGTTGTACCATGACGTTGAATGACCGTTGAATTTTGGTTGTAAATGAAAGTTTTTTTAGACGTCATTTTATGACATTGATTCAACGTCATGTTACAACCAAAATTCAACCATTTTTCTACCAAAATCCAAACATTCTACAACCACTTTGCAACCAAACTTCAACCACTTTGCACCAAAAGTTCAACCACTTTGCAACGTTAAAATGTATGGTTCGCTTTACGTTCCAGAAACGTTGCGGAATAACGTTATAATTTAACCTAAAACGAACCAAAATCTTATTTTCATATTGAGATTGAAAACCAACACATCTTTATTCTACACAAGTTCATTGCATGAATGTAATTTATACAAATACATATCATCGCATTGTTGTTCTTTTTTGTCTTGAATCCGGATCTATTCGGGTGTCTTCCCAGTTGTCCTGGAAGTACAAAAAATATCAGAATGACCGACTGTTCTTTTTTTTTAATAAAACGGAGAAAAAATGACAAGACATAAATGTACCGCATGAATAACACCTAGAAAACACACATATATGCGTCATCTTGAACATACACATATATGAAACCGAATTTTCTAGCATACATGGTAACTGAAATAATTCGCGTTCAGAATAAATCTGAGTCTGCCAAAGCAAAAATCATCAAAAGACTCTATGGCGGCAATTTATATTGACTAGCATGCATGGTAAAATAATCAAGCGTTACAACATCTTTAAATTAAATAATGTATTTTATGACTGTATCAATTCATAACTAAATTTGAAATTAACCTACAAGATCAATATTTTAATCATGTCATGCCCAACAAACGTTTTATATAAACTACATTTCACATAATTATATATTTCAATTATAGATTTTAATAAAATTAATGATTGAGTTTAAGATAAAATTTTGAATTGTATTTATTTTTCAATTAACGTTGAATTCGGATTATCGATGTTCAAAAGAACGGTGTTTAAGTGTACATATTTATTTTTCACGAAATAACATGTGTTTTCAAGAATGTTTTCAACAACAAATTACTACCAAAAATGACTAAGTGAACGTTATATATTCAAAAGTGGTGCGAAGTCTCCATGGTACGAGTTTCCCCATAATTCCGAATTTGAATTAAAAGCAAGTGCATAATGATATCAATTTTAATATTGCAAACTGAAATAACAATAAACACCTACCTCGCAAACTCTTGTTTATCGTCGATTGTAGGTTCCAACTTCTATTATTATTGAACAAAAATGTTTACATTCAATAACTGCGCAGTTTGAAAATCCATTTAGCCAGTTGGTCAGTGAACAAAGGAAACGAGTGGCGCGCACGCGGGAGATCTGCTGGTTTATTTTTAGATAACAATAGAATTGCGCTTGCAAACATTCGAAGATGCACAAACAGGTCAAAATGCAAATCAACTTATAAGCGTATTTTGTAAAAAAAAACAACAACAAAAAAACCGTCGAATTCTTTATGAAAACACATTTAAATGTACATGTTTATATTGTGTGATTTTTACACGTTTTTTTACATTCTGCGGACTTTAGGAATGTACGTAACGTTAAAATTTGGTTTCACGATAATGTTCACAACACAAGTTACAAATACTGATATTTTGATTTTTGTTACAACTTTCTGAAAACGTTCTGAGAACGTTCTGTGTGATCATAACCTAAATAGAACTTAAGCGTAACGTTATTTGAACGTTACGTGCCAGTTGGGTAGACATTTCTTCAACATAGTTATTTTATGACCAAAAAACAGCGTCGTATAGATGTCTTTGCCCGACGTTGTTTAAACGTCGCCATTCTAACGTTGAATCAGCGTTGTATTTTGGTTGCCGACGTCGCGACCGAAATTCAACCAATATTCGACGTTTTTTCAACGTCGGGTGTTTGCTGGGATGCATGATTCAACCTATGTACTAAACATGCTAAAAAGACGTACTTCACACACGTCGTAAACGTTTATAAATACGTGTTTAAAGTGGTTATATATTGTTTGGATATCTATTAAGATAAATTTTTGTACAGTTATATCACCGTCGAAAAATATATTATTAGGTTCAAGATTTCAGTAGAATATCGATTATTCAGCCATGTGCATCACCGTACAAATAATCATTTAATCAGTAAGTTATTAATAGTATTTGGTACAGATTATTCAGAATTAATCACGATTTCTTTTTCTTCGCGAAAATTGTAATCTTAACCGTTTCAGAATTAGCGTACCTTTACCTATCGGTATTTGATTTGCGCTGCACTCTGGATCAGGTGAATGGGTTTTACATCTTACGGAGGATTCCGGAGATTGCTGATGTATCAAGATTGACTCGCCCTGCTGTGACTGCAAGTGTACCTCATCATTGCCCCTGTGTAATTTATTTCATGCTGGCGCGGTGACTTATTTACCTGAGCCCAATTGTCACAATAACGGCATGCGAATAATGTGGCTTTGTCCGGAATGGAATGGTCAATCTGAAACAAGAAGTTTTGTGTTATTGTTTTAATTTATTCTTTTGCTACATTTGTTGCTAAACGTTTGCAAAACTTTTCGAGTGTGGTCATTCGCGTATTAAAAAGTTCGAGTTTTCAATTGTTGGCAATCGTTGCACAAATTTAAACCTCCTTTAATCTCAAAATCGACATTTTAACGCGATTGAAATAAACCGGGTATGCATGTAATCAATCAATTGGAAATGGACATTTGATTAACAAAGCATCAACATTTTAACAAAAAGTGTGGTCGTATACATCGTCGAATGGAAATTCGTCTTTCAATGATCTCAGAAAGTATAGTTCCTCGGGATACAAACAATAAAGAAATCGAAAATATCCCGGTAGAAAGTGGAAATATCCGTGCATACGGTACAAAAGTCCCTTTTTTAAGTTAAAATAGTTCGATGTAGAAAGCATCGATAAATACCAAAACACCGGGGAACTTGATGTTTCTGTCAAAATATCAGTGGTCGTTCGCATTTGCGGTCAAGTGATATTTGTTGTCCCTTCACATTAAGGTAAAGTGTTCGAGAACCCGGTACCACGATCTCTGGTGTAGGGCAAACGTGGCCATTCGTGTTTGCAGAGCAGACTCCTTACATCAAATAGAGTAGATTTAGTGTATGAAAAACAAGTCCGGCTCCAGAATGTTACTTTTTGTTCGGTGGGGTTTAAATTCAATGAAACTTTCGACCCGTAAGGTTATTTCGTACGTCTGTTTTTTGCGTGCATGCATATATTAATTCATTTTGCACAGGAACTAAACAAATATTGTAATTCAAATTTTGTTTTAGCACTGCGTTATAATTTTTTAAAAGAACAAACTTGAACTTCTTTATATAAAAAAAATACTTGGGATATCGTAATTTGAAAATTCCAATGTAAACAAAGATTCTTACCAGCTGAAACGGTCCCGGATTTAACTCAACTCCGGTCATAAAGAGGAGAATACCAATAAAGCCGAAAACGCCAACCACCCTAAGTGTGTCTAGGTCCAAAATAGACACAGACCTTGCCGTAAAACACCCGATTCTAGCTCGGTACGTTCCGATGTCCACCATGATTATAGCATTGAAGTGTACAGTGCGACGCTTTGTTTAATATACGGATTTTCCCAATCATTTTGCTGAGCAATTTTGGCATCAAATGAAGTTATTAAATTGAAATAATTATCTGCCTCAGCATGAACCAATTGTACTAAATGATAATATTTGTTTGTGAATACTATAGTGCCTAAAATTCATTAAATTGCCTCAATTTCTTATATAGATTTTATTCGTTGACATAAATTTTCCTTTTTTTCTTGTAATCTCACCATTGCTCTGCACATTTTAGCCGAGGCAACTGCCTCGGTGTGCCTCAGCGTGGCTACGACGCTGGTATAAAGTATTGCGGAACAAGGCACAGCCAGTTATGTTTAAATAATTGCGGTACAAGACACAGTCAGTTATGTCTAAATTATTGCGGTAAAAGGCACAGTCAGTTATGTTTAAATTATTGCGGTACACGACACAGTCAGATATGTTTACATTATTGCGGTACACGACACAGTCAGTTATGTTTAAATTATTGCGGTACACGACACAGTCAGTTATGTTTACATTATTGCGGTACACGACACAGTCAGTTATGTTTACATTATTGCGGTACACGACACAGTCTGTTATGTTTAAATTATTGCGGTACAAGGCACAGTCAGTTATGTTTACATTATTGCGGTACACGACACAGTCAGTTATGTTTAAATTATTGCGGTTCAAGACACAGTCAGTAATGTTTACATTATTGCGGTACACGACGCAGTCAGTTATGTTAACATTATTTCGGTACAAGGCACAGTCAGTTATGTTTAAATTATTGCGGTAAAAAGGTACAGTCAGTAATTCTCCAGTCTCTTGCGCAAACCAACGAAAATGTTTACACGAAAAAAACATAAATAATACAATAAACAAAGCAAAGCAAACAGAAACTCATGTCTAGAATAATCGACATATCAAATGCGTTTTTGGAGCTCAGACCCATGAGTCGAATGAAAATTAAATCAATCTAGTGTGCAATTCTGGAGTAGCAGGATTTTATTGAGCATTTGCAACTGCCAATGTGAATACTGTTTATGATTTCATTATTTTATTATTTTTTAACGAATGTGCGGCTTGTTCTTAGGCCAAGTTACGTCAATTCACTCTCGAATATTTAAAATAGCTGATATAAGCTGCGTTTCACATTTGGCATTGATGTGTTCGACTTTTCCTTAAACTATGTTCACTGAACACTGAAAAGGTGACCTAAAATATACGAAAAAGCGTACATTGAATTATGATTTATAATATAACTTCGTTCTTATTGTGAAAAGGCTGTTTAATTCTTTACTTAACCCTGTAAGCATAACGTTTTCAGTATAAGTTGAGGCGTGTATGCGATGCCATTTCAATGAGCCGCCTCGGTGCGGCTTTTAATAATTTTATGTTTTGATTTGTCCTTTCCTTTAAATTGATTATTTTATAGCCTATTGGTGTTGTTTATGGTGACTATTTCTCTATAAGAAATCTCTGGGATTCTATATATTCCTGTAATTAATGCTTATATATTACCGTGTGTCCGATGGACCATAATGAATGCGTACATATATATAAGCAATAGATATCCGATAGTTACAACATCTTAATATGGAAAATTCTTCGACTAATAGACATACACGCACTTTGTATTTCCACGTGCACCTAATACCATGCAGATCCATTAGGTCTTTTCATTTTAAAACCAACTGATCCATTCTTTAAAATATCCAATTCGCTTACATCCGCATATTTGTATACACTGATCCCTACTTGCGTAGTATAAGAAAGCCTTATTACGTTTGTAATTCTTATGAGTAGCATTCCATTTCGATCAAACATTTTCTCATGATCCTGTTTATATCCGGAAGCAATATTTTACTTGCGGTTCACTAGACCAATACTCGTAAGATTGACAAAAAATCAAACATTAGTTGCCACGGAAAAATAGTTTTCAATAATATTTCAATTGTTCAATATATAGAAGAAAAAACTGACTTTTCTTTCAAAATTCTGCAAAAACATATTATTGTTATGAAGTAAATGACTTAACATTTCTTTCTGCAAATTGTGTGTAGTGCTGCCAATCGAGACTGTGTCATTTAGTACTTACATCGATAACAAGTAATATACGAGTAACTCCATTGATCCTACTAACGTGGCCACATATATATATATATATATATATATATATATATATATATATATATATATATATATATAATTATATATACAAATGTTGTGCGCATCAGGCAAAGCCAATTTGAATCTCATCAACAATGCTTCGTTTATCAGACAGACACATACAGCCTCCATACGCCAACATGGTTTGCATGGTATATATATCGTCGCTGTCGTTCTCAAACCTCGTAGCTCCAAATTTTTCAAAATATTTGTTTCGTCTTTTCCGAATATATGAAGTCTGGCGCGTGTTTTGTGCTATATCTCGTAGCTCTACGCCAATCAGAGCCCTTGAAAAAAGCCACGTGACGTGACGAAATGTTGTAGAATGATTGTTGGCTTTTTTCCCGGCGAAAAGTCGTAGCGACGCCATTTCACCTAAAGGTACGTCGTTTCGTTTGGACAAATTTGACAAAAAACGTTTTTATATTGTTTTATTTGCAACTACGAGGTTTCCTATAAAAAAATAGACGGTTTTTTCTCTCTCTTGAAAAGTTAGCATTTTGTAGGTACGAGGTTTGAGAACGACAGCGACGATATTTAATGATATTTAACACTGGTAGATTTTAGCCCACAGACGATCATACTTAAGCACGTATTTCAATGAGAGCGATATGTCTAACTGTAACTGAGTGTCTAATGATAAAACAAAGTATCTACACAACACCAGTTAAATTCAATTATGTTTCTGTTGTATCTCTCCGTGTTCTTTATAACGTTTATCATCAAAACTATATTAATATAAAAATTATATACATAATTAAAATATATAAGCATGTAGAAATATATTTATATTTATTTAGTGATCACCAATATTGTTCATCCGCACGATTACTATACATTATATCAAAAGCGTATATTTATAAACTTGATAAAACTAGCATGAATATAATGCTAGTAATTGTCAATATAAAAATACATTCGTTTCAGAAATTGCCATGTATCACACAAAACATTCAATATAATGACACTGAATCCTGGATACTCTGGTACGCGACCTTTACAGACCAAAAACTGCGCACTTTCCCGACCTTTACAGACCAAAAACTGCGCAATTTTCCGACCTTTACAGACCAAAAACTGCGCACTTTCCCGACCTTTACAGACCAAAATCTGCGCACTTTCCCCTATTTTGTCTTGCTGCAATACTTATTCATGTGTGCAAACAGATAATACAGACATAGCTATTTCTTGCGTGTATTTCTCTCGATTGTTGTGGTAATTAATTTGAGAAGTATAGTGTTCTTTTAATGGTCCAATTGTTAATAAATTTAAACAAAAACACTCAAATGTATTATGAATATGTGAGATACGGTTGCACTTAGAGCAATTTAAACCAAAATACTTTGCAAGGTCCGCTCAAGTGAACCCAGTGTTATTCACATGTGTTAAGATATGATCTTTTTGCGACTTCCATAAATAAAAGACGTCGAGGTGGTATAGAGAGTTCTTTTAACTGGTAGAAGTGTTGGCATGTGCGACAAATCATTCATCATCTCTCTTGGCGTGTCATTTGGGGAACATCGAGTGTTTATTCATGAATTGTTTAGTTTTTGTGATGTTGATTTTGTCTATCAATATATGTTAAAATACCAGAAGGCCAATCTAGATTTATTTTGTTAAAAAAGTGCAAGTGCTTATATTGGACTAAAAGATTGGCTCTTGTTTCTGATGTGTCGAAACGCATGAATATTATTGAGTCTATCGATTTTTATTTAAGACTTCGCTTCCAAAAAGTGCCAGACACAAATTGTTCATTGAAAATCAATTCGAAACGACTTGTATTGGCACACACATGGGGAAAAATGAAAACGCCGAATACAAATAGGAATAGTTTGCTTGCTTGTAATCGTAACTTAACAAGTTTTGTTACGCTTGTTTAAGTCACATTCAAACATCAACGTGGAGGAAATATTTTGTTTAGAATGATGCCCATTTATTATCGAAACATAAAAATGAAACGTTAAAGTTTCATTAGTGATATGTAAATGTATCTGTGGTTATGTGTTAATTGTTTACGTTTGTCTTTAATGTTTTATACGTAATGTTTTAAAAGATCCTATATCGCGAAAACGGTCAATAGTTATTACTGACAGTTTTGTGGATGAACAAAACATGTCAGAAAAAAAGCTTTCGTCAAGTACAATGAAAATGAACTAAACAAAAGAGTTGTGTCGTTTTTAAAAAGGTAATACATTATTTAAGCATTTGAAGTCCTTCCTCATAGCAATAACTATTCTTGGTCGTCTTCGTGTGTCCGGGAAGATCCACAAATGTCATGGTGAGTTGCAATCTTGTTAATGAGTTATAATTGAGCATTTGTTGTTTTTTGTTTGCGAACGAGAAAATGCTTTACCCTAAATCTTTCGTAACGCTTTTTAGATCCGCGCCATCTTGTCTTGTTTTTAGGATAAGCAGAACTTTGACATCGTTTATAAGTGGACTATTTTTAATGAACATGTTGCTTCGTTCATATGGTTTTCGTGCTAAGTTTGAGTTTTCATTAGAAAATGCGGAGGGCGCAACCACAATTAAGTCTTAGAATATGTGTAGTTGAAGAATGTCCGTTCTTGACAACACTCTTAAGGATGTAGTGTGTTTTGTATATGGTCAATTCTTATCAGTCTTCGTTCAACAATCATTTGTCATAATTTGGTGCAACATTATACTAAATAGAGCATTTAACATATTTTAATACGCGTATATTATTTGACTCGATTGAATGTGTGTCGATTTGAGGTGATTTTTCTAATAGATAGTATACAAGGCCAATAAGTTTACATTTAATTATACGTTTAATTGTTTCTGTTTTGTAACAGTTTCAATGTGTACTAGGGCAAATGTTTACTATCAATATAAAGCTATGTCACGTTTATGGTGGAAAGGTGTCACACGTTGTTAACCACAAACTACAAAACCTGGTGTGGTTAAACAAGCACTGTACAATTCTAGTCATAAATTAATTCAAGATCATACACACACATTTTGAAATATACAATATACTGAAACAATGATTTATCTACACTCGTCGTTATTGATATACAGTACAACACGGTTTTCTTGTTTCTGGCAGCTATAATACGGTATTAGAAATACATAAGCTGCTTTCGTCGGCTTTAGATAAAGTAAACAGTGTTAAAGTAAACCATGAAAATACATTCGTTTATTTATATAAGGCGAACATTGCTAAAACGAATGATGCGCACTTAGTGTCGGTTTTATTCACTATGGAGAGATCTTTCAATTATTGTGGCACATTCAGTTACTCTTACCACGTTGCACGAACCAAATAAATTAATACGAAGCAAACACAAATATAAATAAATAAAATAAATAATAGCACCACGTATCTCAAGACATGTACAGAATGATTGCGATATCAAATATATTGTTGGAGCTTAGGCCAAAGAGTTGAATGAAAATTAAATCAGTTTAGAGTGCGATTCTGGAGTATCAGGATTAAGTTATCACTAGCCACTGCCACAGGGAATACTGTTCATGAGTTAATTATTATTGAAAAAGCCTACCCAAATGTGCGGATTGGTCTAAGAACCAGTTAAGTCCATCTACTCTCACATATTGAAAATGGCTGCTTTTAGCTAGATTTCACATTTGGTATTGATGTGTTCGAGTGTTTTCTGAAACTATTTTCATATAACTAGCAAAACACTAAAGGGTAACTAAAATATACGAAATAGCATACGTGTTATTATTGTGTTATGAATAACTTCGTTCTTATTGTTTAGTTCTTAAAACCTTGTTAACATAACGTTTTCAATATATATTCAAGCCTGTTTGCAATGTCATTACAATGCTGTTTCCCATGTTTTGTTTTTGGTGATTTTGTGTTTAGCGTTTCATTTCTTATAAATTTATTGTGCTGTCTTTCATAAACAATTGGCATTGTTTATGGCGACCGGATTCAAAATTCTTATGATGTATACATTCTTTCCAATGAAACATATTGAAGGCGAATGCTTAAGCAATATATTTCCGGTGGTAACGACATAGACATACATACACTGTACATGTCCACGTTCACTTTAAACCATGTAGATCCATTAGGTCTTACATTTTAATACATGTCTGGCAAACTGTTTGATATTTTCTCGAGTCCTTAACACAAAGATCAATAAAGATTAGTTTATTTCTTGCTGAAATGGCTTGCAGTGAGCGGCTTTAAACAAAAATTGTGAAAGTAATAAAGGCTATAAAACTGCTAAAAACCTGCTTCGGCATAGACGTCGCCATCTTGACTATAGTGTGCTTTTGCCAATAATAGCATTGTTTTACGAAAGATATTTGTTTTATCTTCTTAGAACGTTTTCTCACTAATATGGTGGTAAAAAATGCACTTAAAATGGTGTTAGAAAAATCTCAGAAGAAAATCTTCAAAAAAAGTTTCTGAGTGAAAAACTGTAAGAATTAGAAAATTATATATTTATTATCTGATCTATTTCGGCCAACATTCTACTACAAACGGGCATTTCACCGCAATTTTTCATTTAACCGCGTGCACAGAATTTTGGAATTGTGGTTAGTAAGTCCATTGGCTTACGCCAATTAACAACAAAACACAAACTAATTCTTCCTACAATATAATTTATTCGCTTCCAATCCCATGTTTGTGTCCGCTGATTCCTACTATGGTCGTATTAGAACGACTTATCCACTTTGTAATTCTGATTCGCAGCCATCCATTTAAATCGCATCTTTTCTCAAGATCCTGTTTAGCATCTAAATTGAAACGTGTGGTACACTTGACCAATATTTAGATCGACTACAATAACAAGTATAATTTCTCATGGAAAATATTGTTTTATAATATTTCAAATGTTCTGTATTATTTTATGGAGGAAGACACTGACTATTCCCTCAAAGACAAATGCTGCAAATAACTATAGTATTATAGATTAAATGACTGAACATGTGTGCGTTGCCAATGTCGCCAATAATTATTAGTGCTGAAACTCGAGACTGTGTTATTTAGTGCTTACTTCGAGACCCAGTTATGTATGAGTTACACTTTACAGCAATACCAAGAAGTAGGAACTTATGTTACCATTTGAAAATGGTGTGAGCTTTTGGCAACGCCAATTTGCATCTCATCAACAATTCGTCGTTTATTAGATAGACACATACAGCCCCCGTATTCCCATATTGAATGCGTTCAAAGCAAATTAGTATCGTGTTGTTAACTTGGTAGATATAGTCCATAGATATACATCGTTTGAGTACATTTGTTTCGTAAATGGTTGGTGTTTCTGAAACCCAATTCAATGTAAAATCTCTACAGTATGATATACATGTTATATCGATGTAAGATATACAGCAATCTTCTTTTTTTAAAGCCGATAACCTAGGAAATTTAACAAAACACAATAAAAACTACTCTTTAATGCTCTTCCGATGATTCCGATGTTATCGCATAAGATTTCACTTTTTAGAAAAAATGTTTGATGAAAATTAATTTTATCCTTTGATTCTGTTAGCGCGCTGATCTTCGTGTTTGCCTCTGAAATAAGAGACATGGCGACGTGTTTAAGTTCAATAGCATTGTTATCTGTGACCGTTGATGATATCGAATGATTGATAATACTGCTTAAGTCTTTTCAATAATGCAAGTTTCAATTATCTAAAACAAGTTTCAATTCTAGAAACAACAATACAAGGCTTTCCATAAGATGGATTAGGTCTAATGATACTTACCATTGGTAGCTTTTATCTTAAATTAAAGCCCATAAACGACCATTCTAATCCACGTATTTTAACGTGGGCGATATGTCTAAATGCAACTGAATATGAACAAGATACCCAAAAAGACATATAGCCTGGTATTAAATTGTTGTTCTTTTTTTTCAGGAAAAAAATATTATCGCTTCCTTTGCGTACTAACTTTTCAAAATAACAGATGATGAACTTAACATGAGGCTTGCTATTGTATTTAATCTTGTAAATAAAGCATATACACAGCACGTGCTTAATAATTCCCACGTTCTTAACAATATACATCATCACAACAATCGACACTGGTATATGACCGTTCCTATTTTTTTAAGAGTAGGAAGAGCCTCAAAGAGTAAAAGCGTTAAAATGGTCTTTGAAGTGATTATGTGTCTAGTTTTTAGAGAGTAGGGCATGTTTGAACGAGTCAATACAAGTATATGAGGTGTATGGATTTCTACGAAATATTGGAGCCCGGAAATGACAAATTCAAACTCATTAACTGTAATTTACAGACATAAAGATTACAATAATATTACTCATTAAAATGTATGATCATGTATGAATATACTTATATTTATCTTGAGGCCGTCGATACCATTCATCCCCAGAATTGCAAACTAATTATCTCGAAAGCGTATATAAGGCAACTTGATTACACTAACATTTGAATACTACTAGTAATTAACAGAATTTCAATATATTCATTTCTGAAATTTACATACATAACATTCAATACAGTAACATACCAATTTTGGATTGGCTTCTTAAGGGACAGCTAATGAGACTTAACACTGGATACGTTACTGTCCGATATTTACTTAACTGTAATGATCCTGAGCCCGTATTCACCGACCAATTCTTAGACTTAAAAATAAACAATAGACTTAGACCCAATAAAGCATACTTCTTGTTTGATTACATGTATATACAGGCATTAAATTCTTATATCATTAACAAACTGTTATAAATAAAGAATGTTGCAATTGTATATGTGAAATGCCAAAAAGACTTCACTTTTGAATATTTATAAAACATTACCGTTCTAAGAATATTCTTTATTTGTCGCTCACACTAATGTTACAGACCATATTTTGCAAATCAGTATGTGCTTAGAAGCCTTAGCTACTGTATGGAAAGACAACCACTGCCGGTTGCAGCAGACGACAAATGCTATGAGCGTCTGCTAGGAAAGATTACCACCACATTTGCCTGTTTATAGTTCACCACTGGTACACTGCAGAGGGTTTTTAATGACTAATAGTGTTCAACAGATTGTAAGTCGAGATTGGCCAGTCTAGTGTTTATCATTGAAATCTGTACATATTGGCTGCTTTCAGGGAAAACGGGGCTTAATGCATGTAAAATAAGATTAACATGTGCATACTGATTAGACTGTGCAATGCGCACAAGCTAATTAAGGACGACATTTCTGATTGTATAATGTTTTTCGTTTAAAGACAGTCTCTGGTACTGGGATGATAATTTATGCATATGCATTTAGCCCTGTATTCCCAAAATGAAGCTTGAATTATATTTTTTATTAATGATTAAAAAAAACACATCTGGACCTGTGCTTTAAGACACACTCTTTATAAATTTGAATGGGCTGTGTTTATTTAAAACTTGCAATATAAAAAGCTATAACATAACTTTTTAAACTGAGTTGCGTCTTAACTTATACAACAGCGAACACCTACAGCGCTTCAGCGCTTTGATAAGACTTGTGATAAAGAGTGGTGTTTAGAATGATGCACATTTATTATCGATACATTTATTATCGATACAAAAAACGGAAACACGGCCTATGGTAGGCACATGAGTTATCGTTAGAAATTGTTTCGATTATGCTCCATTTTTATAATATTGACTTTTGACTATATTTATAGTCCATCTAGGTCTCAAGTGGTCTTCATACTAAATCAATTATCGGTTCTATCATTCAATATCTAATTCACATTCACATACAATTTAATAGACAAGCTGCTCAATAGTCCCGATTGTAACATTTGTACAATATAGATAAACGCATAATCACAGTATCCACTTTCATTTATAATTGATTTTCAGATTATTTGTATCAGCAATTTGTATTACGAGTTTAATTACGTTACTATGTAGTTTTTATGAAATTTCGTTTACTTTTCGGTATAGAACAAGCCATGTATCAACTTTAGTTTGGGTATGTGTTACTTTTTGTATGTCTTTTTTTGTTTTATTCCAACGAAAATTAAACATTGTTTTCGAGTGGAATATTGTCATTAAACGTGTTGATTCGTTTATATGGTTTTCGTCTTAAGTTGGCATTTTTCTTGTTAAATGCAGAGGGCGCAACAACAATATGTATCGCTGACGATTTCCGTTCTTGACAATACCATTAACGTTTTAGTGTTACATTTGTATGCGGTCAGTTTTTATAATTCTTCGTTTAACAAGCTAGTCATAGTGTGATTTCAATGGACACAAACTGTGACTGAACCAAATCTAAACTTGCATTTAAGTGGTTGTGTAAATGTGTGAAACATTAAACCAAGTAGAACAATGATTTTTTTTTAATATTCCTATGCTTTTAAGGTATGAACCGGCAGTGCTGCTTCCAATATGTGTTTCATACTAGGCAAGAAAATTAACATCTAGTTTCAAGTTTGTTTCCTGATGTTCTTTTTTAACAATTTCTTATTTTTACTGCAAAATCCATGTTGCTAACACTATAACAGTAAAACATGAATGGTAGATCAAACTTATCTTTCCACAAGTAAGCGTGTACATTAATAATTAATTCATTTTTTTCCACGCTTTTCGTTATTGATTCTCAGTAACGAAACGAACACGGTTCATCCACATGGTGTCAGTGTTTAGGCGTCTGTTTATCTATACACACATTGGCAAATATATGGTGTCAATTTTTATTATTGTGGTACCAATCATGTTAATATGAGCCACGTTCTGAGAAAACTGGGCTTAATGAATGTGCGTAAAGTGACGTCCCAGATAAGCCTGTGCAGTCCGCACAGGCTAATAAGGGACGACACTTCCCGCTTTTATGGTATTCTTAGTTTCAAGGAAGTCCCTTCTTACCGAAAATCAAGTTTAGGCGGAAAGTGTCGTCGCTGATTAGCCTGTGCGGACTACACAGGCTAAACTGTGATGACACTTTACGCACATGAATTAAGCCCAGTTTTCTCAGAGCGCGGCTCATATTCTCTTCTGTAGTTGCGCACAGCTAATTAGTTAACAAACATTAACAATATAACAAATAAAAGAACCACTTATTAAAACATGTCTAGAATAAAAGCGTTGTTTGGAGCTTAGACCAATAAACCGAATGAAAATATTGAATAAATCTTGTATGTAATTATTGAGTTTAAGAATTTGTTAAGCTCGTGGCATTGGCGGGGGAAAACTGATAGTGATATAATAATTATTATTATTTGCGGATTGGGCTGAAAACATGTTACGTCCACCATTACCTTAGAATATTCAAAATGTCTGTTTTAAGCTTCGTTTCACATTTGGTATTTATGTGGAAGAGTTTTCCTGAAAATATTTTCTGTAAAGGGACATTTTCATAGATTTTGGCATGTATTTAAGTTTGTCATTAAATGCTTTATATTGATAAATGTATACATTGGATCTAAAAGCTACAAAAAAAAGAAACGAGAATACAATTAAAGAAAGAAAAAAGTAACCCTCAACTGGCATCAAACCACTGACCCTGGAGTAAAAGTCTATCGCTCAGACCACTCGGCCATCCGTGGTCACAAAATGAATGATGGGTTTTATATTTTATATATGCAATCCTCGTAGTATCAACAAATTTAACGACAACTACAGAACTCTCCAAATTATTCAATGGTTTTTGCGTTGCAACGCTTTATGATTTTTAGGTTTTTAATTCGTCAAAAGATGTATATAATTTATATTTCAGAGCATGGTAAATGTTCAGTATTACTGTTTCCTCATAAATATCATAACTACAAAGACAATTTGCGAGTCTGAAACATTTGTTTTAATTTTGTCAATTTACCAAAACGTGAAAATGCCCTTTTAACATGATATAACACTGAAAATGTTACTCAAACATACGAAAAATTATGCATTGCATAACTTATTTGTTAACGAATGGTTTTCAATGTATGTTTTAGCCTGTTTGAAATGCTTTTTCAATGTGATTTTACGAGTGCTACTGTTTATCACTTTTGTGTTGTGTGTTGTCATTTCTTTTACATTTGTTTTACTGTCTTTTAGAGACGATCAGTATGGTGACTGGAGTCTGCTCAAAGTAATATTTCTGGGTTATCAATATTCCTATATTAAGTACATAATTATATTGTCAAGCGTCCAATACATCCTATTGGAAGCGAATATTTAAGCAATAGATTTCCGATAGTTACAATGTCTTGATGAGGAATAATTATTGTATGCTTACGACAAATAGACAGTTATTGACTTTGTAAGTTCACCTGCATCTAAAACCATGTACCGCCATCAAGCCATCGTGGTGGTGGTGTGGTGGTGGTGATGGTGGTTGTGTTGTTGTGGTTGTGGTGGCGGTGGTGGTGGTGGTGGTGGTATTGAATTAGCAGCAGCAACAACAGCAGCAGCAACAGTGGGAGTTAGTTTAAACTGAAGCCCAGTATATGCTCACATAAAACTATTGGTATATGCGTAATACAATATTCAGTTCTAATATTTTAATTCCAAACAATGTTTACGTTTGATGGAAATAAGTATTGGTCTCTTAAAAGTAATGAACACTTCCGTATTGATAGGCGTTCAGTGAAAATCGATACACAAAATTGAATCGCTCTAATGTCTCAGAATTGACAATAAACATGCCGTTTATGTTTGTTTTTCGGAACAGTCAAAACTATTTCATCGAGTGTAATCAAACACTTTCGAGCTATAACCGGGTTTACAAAGGCATATGTAATGATTATGTTTCGCACTGACAAAAGAAATACTGTCATTTAATGATTAATTATTCATGCGAACTTGCTTACAGATGGCCAAATCAGAAGCGTCTTATAAATCTAGTATATTGAACATTGGCAAAATTGCAATGATTGCTTTCTGAAATCATTGTCACAAGAAAATAAAGTGTAGATTTCATACTCGATCGCATATTATTTATAATGTACCATTAGTAACAAAACGTTGTAAATAACAAAACCAACACGTGTAATATTCAATAGTCAAGTATGTTAGTAGATTTGTGTATGGTAGTGTAAACATTAGCAATTAATAATGCAGTATATTGAGAATACTATATGGTAGTTATGAATACTGAATTAACATTATTTAGCGAGGCTTTAAAAACCTGAACAACTAGAATTGGTTATATTAGTGATTCATGTTTTCGTGCCGATCAAAATAGCGATTATATTTATCAAATATATATGCTTTAAAAGACGTCATTACAAATATATCTGTTCTAATACATATAAAGCTGAAGCCGGTCTGGTTCACAGATGTCTATACGCTATTGATTAGCAATCCGTTCTTGGGAATAATCGCAGTGCTTCGATGACTTTGGGTTGTATCGCAAGTGAAAAATATCTGCTAATGGAGGAATACGAGCCATCAATATAGGTTCTCAATGAATCACGCATTGTCGACAGAAATAACTGATACTTGATATTGTCATTTGCTTCCGATTTAATGTGAGCAACGGATATTAAGATTGTCTAAGGTGTGTTAGCATTTTACCTTTCTTGGTAAGTTACATGTAAATTAGACTTGCTATGCTATATTGATAAGTAAGAAGTACACTTAACTGTTAACATTACATACGAAAAATAAAAATAAATCTTTATATTGCTTGAAGCTATTACTATTCTATAACTGGACAATACAATCGGTGTGCCATATTTGATGCCCTTATTGTTGTGTGTTAACCACTCGAGGCATCGCGTAGTTCTTAATCTAGTTTACATTTTAACAAAACATTTTCATAACTGTTTTGATTGATGTTGTTCTTGTTGTGTTGTTGTTGTTGTTTGGGTGTACCAGATTCTGGATATAAAAAAAGGTTTACTAGTGCCATTTTTTTATGTATTTATTTTGTAATTTAGTAATTTCAATGTGCACGATCAAAAGCAAGTCATTTTATACATATATGTTAATCTATCTCATGTTGTACCAGAAATGCGCTTCCAAATTAATTCATCTAACAATTCCAAACAAGTTTATGTGGATACCTTTTCATGTCCCAAAAGCACACCGCGTTTTTTTTTACGTTATATAAAATCCGCGCAACCAGCTAATATATTAATTTTAACATCGTTCAGAAATATATTAACAACTAAAATATACTCGACCTTAATGTAGATTTTCCAATATTACTAATCAAAAGCATAATGAAATCGATTTTTTCGTTTAATTTAGATTCTTCAACTTTAAGAATACAAATTTTGAAATTAATCAACAAGACAAATCATAGAAGATAGCTTATTATCCAATTGAACAGATCAGAACGCAATTAATGTTATTGTTAGTAAAGACCAAGTTTTAGAAACAGTCTTGGTTCCAGTTTCCTTATATAACAAAACAATAGAATATTGACGTGAAAAGGCAAGTAAACCAATTCTAATAGTGTTGATTATTGTTCCAGATGATTGTAGAATTACTTGCATAACAAAAACATATTGTGATTACCGTTAGTTTCATCCGCTTGCTATTTAACATATTGATACCTACTTATTTTATTAGACGACTTATTTTGCGAGTGCCAATTATGACAATAACACGTTCGAATGTTAAGATTGCGAGCTACTTTTGAAAGCGACATCAAACATATCCATAATGTTTTTTCAGGCATATTTAAAATGTATCTACGTTCATGTTGATTGCTGTGAAGGTAAAATAGGTGAAACATAATGTGACATATATAGTTGTGGACCATACGTTATAAGTTTAGGTTGATTGAACTAGTGAACCACATGCTCCACTTGTCTATTCACTTGACACTTACATTCAACATATATACACGATGTGGCTTACTAAAAGAAGATTGATACCGAATCTTGTACACAAGTTGATTGCTGGCACATTCAAACAATTGTTGTGTGGTTGTATACCTCGTCTTGTCCTGGACAAGCAATCCTTTATTGCCTGCTGTTAAAGAACTTTCGAATGTAGTGTGGTGCGACTTTTTCTCCTGCAGATGCTTCCATGATTAAACATTTCTTTATTTGATATCTGTATTGGACAGGACGGTATTAGATTCGTACAGATTCCGTGCCTCTATTTCTGATCCTCTGGAACCTTGAACGGTGTATGCTAATGTGAATAGCTTGGTTGTGCATCTGACCTTGTTTTTCGGACGCATCAAACGAAATTTTACAGTGACACCTTTTGCTTCTAAAATGCAATAAAATATTTATGCTAGAGCTATAGCTTACATTAAGTCTGTCTTTTAGCGTACAAAACATATGTTATAGTATAACTGATGAATAAAAAGGTCTATGTATAAATACTTATTATCAAGGCTATTACCAAAAAAAAAATCAAAATTAATAAAAGTAACTGGAGATAACATTTTATTTAATTTGTTTTGATATAAAACATATTTGTATGCACAGACATCTTTTAAATAAGGTTCAGTTATACTGTTAACAAATTCATTCATGAAACCAATTGTGTAACTGTTTTCTGTTCCAATTGTCAACATTAAAAAAATATCAAAAGAACGTTTAATTTCACGTTAAAATCAGGAACAAAAATAACCTCATATTATCGGTCCACATGCCATTGACGAAACAATGATTGCATGTGTGGATGACGTATAATGACTGGCAAGGGTGTTGACAAATTATTGTGGCACTAATTTGTGCCTCCAGCACTCGAATATCGATTTACAGTTGAGTCTGAAATGCTTGTTGCGGAGCAGACTTTTGTTTTCGTGTGAGAAGACATTGTAGGTTGCTTTTTGCAGCGAAAGGAGATGAAATATAAGGCGTTGTTAGATGGGGATGAGCAGTTATGAAAAACGTAGGGAGTGAATGTAATAAAATACTATAAATAAAAGAATACCATACATTGTAAACACTTAATGAGCGAAACGGCACGTATATATGGCTGTGGCTGAAATATAATAGCGAAATTGAAATAATCATGCAACAGATTTTACATTGCGAACTCGAATCAGACAAAAAATAATAGTTCCAAATCAATCAGATTGGATTGTAGTGAGAGGTAACATTTTCACAAGTATAACTTGGTTTATCAAAGACCACAGTTTTAATAAGAAATCATTTTATGTGCACTATGTATCTATGTACATAACCATTTATTGGATTGGATTGTTTTAAACACGGTTGTTGAAAGTGTAACACTTATTAAGCTAGCATTACATTTGGAAACAAACAAAATGCATAATGAATTTCAATATCCTACTTCATATGAACTTTTCTTTCATTAACCATAATTGTGATATTAACATCATTCAAATCAAATATATTTTAATCCTGATAGTTAATATGTATAATTTACATATTCAGTATGCTTTAAAGCACAATTCTTTATCAAGTACATGTATTCAAATAAAAGTAGAAATGCTGGATAAACATATTACCATGGTAACGATTGGCAATATTCTAATGGGCTGTCAAACATGAGTTCACAATTGAAGCTGTATTGAACCGCCAATAGAACAATCATTCAGATTCCTAGACAGCCACGATTGATCCGACTCCATCCATTAAGATTATGAGAAATCAGACAAATCAATCTTCTCTCTGCATTTGTCTTCTCGCGTACAATATTAAGACGAGCTTGAACAATCTTTCTATAACACAAATCAAAATAGATAAAATGTTAATTGTTATGAAACTAGAAGATGAATTCTCTAAAGATTGTATAAAAAGATTAACGAAATTAGAGTTTAATACGATTTTAAATGCTTTTTGTTTGCATCAAAGACATGTACCCATATTGGACATCCCTCTATTCCCTGAAGAAATGTTCATACAACATATAGACATAATGTTTGGTTGTGCAACAACTTCGAGTAAAATTGTCGGTATCGGTTTAATGCTTACAATGTATTGGCCTTTAGGAAAATTAATTAAGGTGAAAACAAAATAATAGTACCATTAAATAAGCTTTATTTAACTGCATCGTTCATGTGCATCTGTTAGTGTAAGATTGAGACAATACAATGTTGACCTTTAAATGTACGCTTTTACTTATAATGTTACACTGTAAAAATATATTTATCGTAACGACGATATTATTGAATCTTAATTTATGCTATCCAGTGGTTTATAGATGAATGTCAGTGAATTAAAACTGATAACTCACGGTTTCAAACACTGAGGATTAACAGTGAAAATTATCGATAATGTTCACTGTTTTCCTGTGAAATGAAGTCGTTTATTGACGTGATAATGTCATTTTTCAGCGTATTTCGCCAGTTAAAATCATGTGTAAGCATTAAATCATAAACAAATGTTTGATTCGATTAAATACAGATGTAAATTTGCGATCGAGCAGAGAAAAAAAAATACAGTTTGTCTATGATCACTCGTGAATTAAAATCGATATTTCACCGATCCAACAAATATCCTCTATATAAATAAGAGGCAGTGGGTTTTTGTTGTCGATGCGCTCTTATGGGAAGATGCATAAACATGTTCTTTCTTTACACACCTGTGGATTTTCTGATTCCTAATATAACCTTTAACGTTTATTTATTTATGGCAAATGTAGTTTAAAATATATAAAAGAGATATCGAGATATGATAAATATCCCTTCCCAAGAAATTATTGCGGATCCATATTTCAGCTGTATTTAAAAAAATAGTCGCTTCTATTTCGTCGATAACAACTAGAGCTTTGTCAGAGACTTGACGTATACCCCAACATGCTGCATTGACACAGAATATTTTGCATGCTATCTTCACAAAGCAATAGAAGCTTATTTATGGCGATTTTTAAGCCTACCCAAATGTGCGGATTGGTCTAAGAACCAGTTAAGTCCATCTACTCTCACATATTGAAAATGGCTGCTTTTAGCTAGATTTCACATTTGGTATTGATGTGTTCGAGTGTTTTCTGAAACTGTTTTCATATAACTAACAAAACACTAAAGGGTAACTAAAATATACGAAATAGCATACGTGTTATTATTGTGTTATGAATAACTTCGTTCTTATTGTTTAGTTCTTAAAACCTTGTTAACATAACGTTTTCAATATATATTCAAGCCTGTTTGCAATGTCATTACAATGCTGTTTCCCATGTTTTGTTTTTGGTGATTTTGTGTTTAGCGTTTCATTTCTTATAAATTTATTGTGCTGTCTTTCATAAACAATTGGCATTGTTTATGGCGACCGGATTCAAAATTCTTATGATGTATACATTCTTTCCAATGAAACATATTGAAGGCGAATGCTTAAGCAATATATTTCCGGTGGTAACGACATAGACATACATACACTGTACATGTCCACGTTCACTTTAAACCATGTAGATCCATTAGGTCTTACATTTTAATACATGTCTGGCAAACTGTTTGATATTTTCTCGAGTCCTTAACACAAAGATCAATAAAGATTAGTTTATTTCTTGCTGAAATGGCTTGCAGTGAGCGGCTTTAAACAAAAATTGTGAAAGTAATAAAGGCTATAAAACTGCTAAAAACCTGCTTCGGCATAGACGTCGCCATCTTGACTATAGTGTGCTTTTGCCAATAATAGCATTGTTTTACGAAAGATATTTGTTTTATCTTCTTAGAACGTTTTCTCACTAATATGGTGGTAAAAAAAATGCACTTAAAATGGTGTTAGAAAAATCTCAGAAGAAAATCTTCAAAAAAAGTTTCTGAGTGAAAAACTGTAAGAATTAGAAAATTATATATTTATTATCTGATCTATTTCGGCCAACATTCTACTACAAACGGGCATTTCACCGCAATTTTTCATTTAACCGCGTGCACAGAATTTTGGAATTGTGGTTAGTAAGTCCATTGGCTTACGCCAATTAACAACAAAACACAAACTAATTCTTCCTACAATATAATTTATTCGCTTCCAATCCCATGTTTGTGTCCGCTGATTCCTACTATGGTCGTATTAGAACGACTTATCCACTTTGTAATTCTGATTCGCAGCCATCCATTTAAATCGCATCTTTTCTCAAGATCCTGTTTAGCATCTAAATTGAAACGTGTGGTACACTTGACCAATATTTAGATCGACTACAATAACAAGTATAATTTCTCATGGAAAATATTGTTTTATAATATTTCAAATGTTCTGTATTATTTTATGGAGGAAGACACTGACTATTCCCTCAAAGACAAATGCTGCAAATAACTATAGTATTATAGATTAAATGACTGAACATGTGTGCGTTGCCAATGTCGCCAATAATTATTAGTGCTGAAACTCGAGACTGTGTTATTTAGTGCTTACTTCGAGACCCAGTTATGTATGAGTTACACTTTACAGCAATACCAAGAAGTAGGAACTTATGTTACCATTTGAAAATGGTGTGAGCTTTTGGCAACGCCAATTTGCATCTCATCAACAATTCGTCGTTTATTAGATAGACACATACAGCCCCCGTATTCCCATATTGAATGCGTTCAAAGCAAATTAGTATCGTGTTGTTAACTTGGTAGATATAGTCCATAGATATACATCGTTTGAGTACATTTGTTTCGTAAATGGTTGGTGTTTCTGAAACCCAATTCAATGTAAAATCTCTACAGTATGATATACATGTTATATCGATGTAAGATATACAGCAATCTTCTTTTTTTAAAGCCGATAACCTAGGAAATTTAACAAAACACAATAAAAACTACTCTTTAATGCTCTTCCGATGATTCCGATGTTATCGCATAAGATTTCACTTTTTAGAAAAAATGTTTGATGAAAATTAATTTTATCCTTTGATTCTGTTAGCGCGCTGATCTTCGTGTTTGCCTCTGAAATAAGAGACATGGCGACGTGTTTAAGTTCAATAGCATTGTTATCTGTGACCGTTGATGATATCGAATGATTGAAAATACTGCTTAAGTCTTTTCAATAATGCAAGTTTCAATTATCTAAAACAAGTTTCAATTCTAGAAACAACAATACAAGGCTTTCCATAAGATGGATTAGGTCTAATGATACTTACCATTGGTAGCTTTTATCTTAAATTAAAGCCCATAAACGACCATTCTAATCCACGTATTTTAACGTGGGCGATATGTCTAAATGCAACTGAATATGAACAAGATACCCAAAAAGACATATAGCCTGGTATTAAATTGTTGTTCTTTTTTTTCAGGAAAAAAATATTATCGCTTCCTTTGCGTACTAACTTTTCAAAATAACAGATGATGAACTTAACATGAGGCTTGCTATTGTATTTAATCTTGTAAATAAAGCATATACACAGCACGTGCTTAATAATTCCCACGTTCTTAACAATATACATCATCACAACAATCGACACTGGTATATGACCGTTCCTATTTTTTTAAGAGTAGGAAGAGCCTCAAAGAGTAAAAGCGTTAAAATGGTCTTTGAAGTGATTATGTGTCTAGTTTTTAGAGAGTAGGGCATGTTTGAACGAGTCAATACAAGTATATGAGGTGTATGGATTTCTACGAAATATTGGAGCCCGGAAATGACAAATTCAAACTCATTAACTGTAATTTACAGACATAAAGATTACAATAATATTACTCATTAAAATGTATGATCATGTATGAATATACTTATATTTATCTTGAGGCCGTCGATACCATTCATCCCCAGAATTGCAAACTAATTATCTCGAAAGCGTATATAAGGCAACTTGATTACACTAACATTTGAATACTACTAGTAATTAACAGAATTTCAATATATTCATTTCTGAAATTTACATACATAACATTCAATACAGTAACATACCAATTTTGGATTGGCTTCTTAAGGGACAGCTAATGAGACTTAACACTGGATACGTTACTGTCCGATATTTACTTAACTGTAATGATCCTGAGCCCGTATTCACCGACCAATTCTTAGACTTAAAAATAAACAATAGACTTAGACCCAATAAAGCATACTTCTTGTTTGATTACATGTATATACAGGCATTAAATTCTTATATCATTAACAAACTGTTATAAATAAAGAATGTTGCAATTGTATATGTGAAATGCCAAAAAGACTTCACTTTTGAATATTTATAAAACATTACCGTTCTAAGAATATTCTTTATTTGTCGCTCACACTAATGTTACAGACCATATTTTGCAAATCAGTATGTGCTTAGAAGCCTTAGCTACTGTATGGAAAGACAACCACTGCCGGTTGCAGCAGACGACAAATGCTATGAGCGTCTGCTAGGAAAGATTACCACCACATTTGCCTGTTTATAGTTCACCACTGGTACACTGCAGAGGGTTTTTATGACTAATAGTGTTCAACAGATTGTAAGTCGAGATTGGCCAGTCTAGTGTTTATCATTGAAATCTGTACATATTGGCTGCTTTCAGGGAAAACGGGGCTTAATGCATGTAAAATAAGATTTACATGTGCATACTGATTAGACTGTGCAATGCGCACAAGCTAATTAAGGACGACATTTCTGATTGTATAATGTTTTTCGTTTAAAGACAGTCTCTGGTACTGGGATGATAATTTATGCATATGCATTTAGCCCTGTATTCCCAAAATGAAGCTTGAATTATATTTTTTATTAATGATTAAAAAAAACACATCTGGACCTGTGCTTTAAGACACACTCTTTATAAATTTGAATGGGCTGTGTTTATTTAAAACTTGCAATATAAAAAGCTATAACATAACTTTTTAAACTGAGTTGCTTCTTAACTTATACAACAGCGAACACCTACAGCGCTTCAGCGCTTTGATAAGACTTGTGATAAAGAGTGGTGTTTAGAATGATGCACATTTATTATCGATACATTTATTATCGATACAAAAAACGGAAACACGGCCTATGGTAGGCACATGAGTTATCGTTAGAAATTGTTTCGATTATGCTCCATTTTTATAATATTGACTTTTGACTATATTTATAGTCCATCTAGGTCTCAAGTGGTCTTCATACTAAATCAATTATCGGTTCTATCATTCAATATCTAATTCACATTCACATACAATTTAATAGACAAGCTGCTCAATAGTCCCGATTGTAACATTTGTACAATATAGATAAACGCATAATCACAGTATCCACTTTCATTTATAATTGATTTTCAGATTATTTGTATCAGCAATTTGTATTACGAGTTTAATTACGTTACTATGTAGTTTTTATGAAATTTCGTTTACTTTTCGGTATAGAACAAGCCATGTATCAACTTTAGTTTGGGTATGTGTTACTTTTTGTATGTCTTTTTTTGTTTTATTCCAACGAAAATTAAACATTGTTTTCGAGTGGAATATTGTCATTAAACGTGTTGATTCGTTTATATGGTTTTCGTCTTAAGTTGGCATTTTTCTTGTTAAATGCAGAGGGCGCAACAACAATATGTATCGCTGACGATTTCCGTTCTTGACAATACCATTAACGTTTTAGTGTTACATTTGTATGCGGTCAGTTTTTATAATTCTTCGTTTAACAAGCTAGTCATAGTGTGATTTCAATGGACACAAACTGTGACTGAACCAAATCTAAACTTGCATTTAAGTGGTTGTGTAAATGTGTGAAACATTAAACCAAGTAGAACAATGATTTTTTTTTAATATTCCTATGCTTTTAAGGTATGAACCGGCAGTGCTGCTTCCAATATGTGTTTCATACTAGGCAAGAAAATTAACATCTAGTTTCAAGTTTGTTTCCTGATGTTCTTTTTTAACAATTTCTTATTTTTACTGCAAAATCCATGTTGCTAACACTATAACAGTAAAACATGAATGGTAGATCAAACTTATCTTTCCACAAGTAAGCGTGTACATTAATAATTAATTCATTTTTTTCCACGCTTTTCGTTATTGATTCTCAGTAACGAAACGAACACGGTTCATCCACATGGTGTCAGTGTTTAGGCGTCTGTTTATCTATACACACATTGGCAAATATATGGTGTCAATTTTTATTATTGTGGTACCAATCATGTTAATATGAGCCACGTTCTGAGAAAACTGGGCTTAATGAATGTGCGTAAAGTGACGTCCCAGATAAGCCTGTGCAGTCCGCACAGGCTAATAAGGGACGACACTTCCCGCTTTTATGGTATTCTTAGTTTCAAGGAAGTCCCTTCTTACCGAAAATCAAGTTTAGGCGGAAAGTGTCGTCGCTGATTAGCCTGTGCGGACTACACAGGCTAAACTGTGATGACACTTTACGCACATGAATTAAGCCCAGTTTTCTCAGAGCGCGGCTCATATTCTCTTCTGTAGTTGCGCACAGCTAATTAGTTAACAAACATTAACAATATAACAAATAAAAGAACCACTTATTAAAACATGTCTAGAATAATAGCGTTGTTTGGAGCTTAGACCAATAAACCGAATGAAAATATTGAATAAATCTTGTATGTAATTATTGAGTTTAAGAATTTGTTAAGCTCGTGGCATTGGCGGGGGAAAACTGATAGTGATATAATAATTATTATTATTTGCGGATTGGGCTGAAAACATGTTACGTCCATTAGTACCATTACCTTAGAATATTCAAAATGTCTGTTTTAAGCTTCGTTTCACATTTGGTATTTATGTGGAAGAGTTTTCCTGAAAATATTTTCTGTAAAGGGACATTTTCATAGATTTTGGCATGTATTTAAGTTTGTCATTAAATGCTTTATATTGATAAATGTATACATTGGATCTAAAAGCTACAAAAAAAAGAAACGAGAATACAATTAAAGAAAGAAAAAAGTAACCCTCAACTGGCATCAAACCACTGACCCTGGAGTAAAAGTCTATCGCTCAGACCACTCGGCCATCCGTGGTCACAAAATGAATGATGGGTTTTATATTTTATATATGCAATCCTCGTAGTATCAACAAATTTAACGACAACTACAGAACTCTCCAAATTATTCAATGGTTTTTGCGTTGCAACGCTTTATGATTTTTAGGTTTTTAATTCGTCAAAAGATGTATATAATTTATATTTCAGAGCATGGTAAATGTTCAGTATTACTGTTTCCTCATAAATATCATAACTACAAAGACAATTTGCGAGTCTGAAACATTTGTTTTAATTTTGTCAATTTACCAAAACGTGAAAATGCCCTTTTAACATGATATAACACTGAAAATGTTACTCAAACATACGAAAAATTATGCATTGCATAACTTATTTGTTAACGAATGGTTTTCAATGTATGTTTTAGCCTGTTTGAAATGCTTTTTCAATGTGATTTTACGAGTGCTACTGTTTATCACTTTTGTGTTGTGTGTTGTCATTTCTTTTACATTTGTTTTACTGTCTTTTAGAGACGATCAGTATGGTGACTGGAGTCTGCTCAAAGTAATATTTCTGGGTTATCAATATTCCTATATTAAGTACATAATTATATTGTCAAGCGTCCAATACATCCTATTGGAAGCGAATATTTAAGCAATAGATTTCCGATAGTTACAATGTCTTGATGAGGAATAATTATTGTATGCTTACGACAAATAGACAGTTATTGACTTTGTAAGTTCACCTGCATCTAAGACCATGTACCGCCATCAAGCCATCGTGGTGGTGGTGTGGTGGTGGTGATGGTGGTTGTGTTGTTGTGGTTGTGGTGGCGGTGGTGGTGGTGGTGGTGGTATTGAATTAGCAGCAGCAACAACAGCAGCAGCAACAGTGGGAGTTAGTTTAAACTGAAGCCCAGTATATGCTCACATAAAACTATTGGTATATGCGTAATACAATATTCAGTTCTTATATTTTAATTCCAAACAATGTTTACGTTTGATGGAAATAAGTATTGGTCTCTTAAAAGTAATGAACACTTCCGTATTGATAGGCGTTCAGTGAAAATCGATACACAAAATTGAATCGCTCTAATGTCTCAGAATTGACAATAAACATGCCGTTTATGTTTGTTTTTCGGAACAGTCAAAACTATTTCATCGAGTGTAATCAAACACTTTCGAGCTATAACCGGGTTTACAAAGGCATATGTAATGATTATGTTTCGCACTGACAAAAGAAATACTGTCATTTAATGATTAATTATTCATGCGAACTTGCTTACAGATTGCCAAATCAGAAGCGTCTTATAAATCTAGTATATTGAACATTGGCAAAATTGCAATGATTGCTTTCTGAAATCATTGTCACAACAAAATAAAGTGTAGATTTCATACTCGATCGCATATTATTTATAATGTACCATTAGTAACAAAACGTTGTAAATAACAAAACCAACACGTGTAATATTCAATAGTCAAGTATGTTAGTAGATTTGTGTATGGTAGTGTAAACATTAGCAATTAATAATGCAGTATATTGAGAATACTATATGGTAGTTATGAATACTGAATTAACATTATTTAGCGAGGCTTTAAAAACCTGAACAACTAGAATTGGTTATATTAGTGATTCATGTTTTCGTGCCGATCAAAATAGCGATTATATTTATCAAATATATATGCTTTAAAAGACGTCATTACAAATATATCTGTTCTAATACATATAAAGCTGAAGCCGGTCTGGTTCACAGATGTCTATACGCTATTGATTAGCAATCCGTTCTTGGGAATAATCGCAGTGCTTCGATGACTTTGGGTTGTATCGCAAGTGAAAAATATCTGCTAATGGAGGAATACGAGCCATCAATATAGGTTCTCAATGAATCACGCATTGTCGACAGAAATAACTGATACTTGATATTGTCATTTGCTTCCGATTTAATGTGAGCAACGGATATTAAGATTGTCTAAGGTGTGTTAGCATTTTACCTTTCTTGGTAAGTTACATGTAAATTAGACTTGCTATGCTATATTGATAAGTAAGAAGTACACTTAACTGTTAACATTACATACGAAAAATAAAAATAAATCTTTATATTGCTTGAAGCTATTACTATTCTATAACTGGACAATACAATCGGTGTGCCATATTTGATGCTCTTATTGTTGTGTGTTAACCACTCGAGGCATCGCGTAGTTCTTAATCTAGTTTACATTTTAACAAAACATTTTCATAACTGTTTTGATTGATGTTGTTCTTGTTGTGTTGTTGTTGTTGTTTGGGTGTACCAGATTCTGGATATAAAAAAAGGTTTACTAGTGCCATTTTTTTATGTATTTATTTTGTAATTTAGTAATTTCAATGTGCACGATCAAAAGCAAGTCATTTTATACATATATGTTAATCTATCTCATGTTGTACCAGAAATGCGCTTCCAAATTAATTCATCTAACAATTCCAAACAAGTTTATGTGGATACCTTTTCATGTCCCAAAAGCACACCGCGTTTTTTTTTACGTTATATAAAATCCGCGCAACCAGCTAATATATTAATTTTAACATCGTTCAGAAATATATTAACAACTAAAATATACTCGACCTTAATGTAGATTTTCCAATATTACTAATCAAAAGCATAATGAAATCGATTTTTTCGTTTAATTTAGATTCTTCAACTTTAAGAATACAAATTTTGAAATTAATCAACAAGACAAATCATAGAAGATAGCTTATTATCCAATTGAACAGATCAGAACGCAATTAATGTTATTGTTAGTAAAGACCAAGTTTTAGAAACAGTCTTGGTTCCAGTTTCCTTATATAACAAAACAATAGAATATTGACGTGAAAAGGCAAGTAAACCAATTCTAATAGTGTTGATTATTGTTTCAGATGATTGTAGAATTACTTGCATAACAAAAACATATTGTGATTACCGTTAGTTTCATCCGCTTGCTATTTAACATATTGATACCTACTTATTTTATTAGACGACTTATTTTGCGAGTGCCAATTATGACAATAACACGTTCGAATGTTAAGATTGCGAGCTACTTTTGAAAGCGACATCAAACATATCCATAATGTTTTTTCAGGCATATTTAAAATGTATCTACGTTCATGTTGATTGCTGTGAAGGTAAAATAGGTGAAACATAATGTGACATATATAGTTGTGGACCATACGTTATAAGTTTAGGTTGATTGAACTAGTGAACCACATGCTCCACTTGTCTATTCACTTGACACTTACATTCAACATATATACACGATGTGGCTTACTAAAAGAAGATTGATACCGAATCGTGTACACAAGTTGATTGCTGGCACATTCAAACAATTGTTGTGTGGTTGTATACCTCGTCTTGTCCTGGACAAGCAATCCTTTATTGCCTGCTGTTAAAGAACTTTCGAATGTAGTGTGGTGCGACTTTTTCTCCTGCAGATGCTTCCATGATTAAACATTTCTTTATTTGATATCTGTATTGGACAGGACGGTATTAGATTCGTACAGATTCCGTGCCTCTATTTCTGATCCTCTGGAACCTTGAACGGTGTATGCTAATGTGAATAGCTTGGTTGTGCATCTGACCTTGTTTTTCGGACGCATCAAACGAAATTTTACAGTGACACCTTTTGCTTCTAAAATGCAATAAAATATTTATGCTAGAGCTATAGCTTACATTAAGTCTGTCTTTTAGCGTACAAAACATATGTTATAGTATAACTGATGAATAAAAAGGTCTATGTATAAATACTTATTATCAAGGCTATTACCAAAAAAAAAATCAAAATTAATAAAAGTAACTGGAGATAACATTTTATTTAATTTGTTTTGATATAAAACATATTTGTATGCACAGACATCTTTTAAATAAGGTTCAGTTATACTGTTAACAAATTCATTCATGAAACCAATTGTGTAACTGTTTTCTGTTCCAATTGTCAACATGAAAAAAATATCAAAAGAACGTTTAATTTCACGTTAAAATCAGGAACAAAAATAACCTCATATTATCGGTCCACATGCCATTGACGAAACAATGATTGCATGTGTGGATGACGTATAATGACTGGCAAGGGTGTTGACAAATTATTGTGGCACTAATTTGTGCCTCCAGCACTCGAATATCGATTTACAGTTGAGTCTGAAATGCTTGTTGCGGAGCAGACTTTTGTTTTCGTGTGAGAAGACATTGTAGGTTGCTTTTTGCAGCGAAAGGAGATGAAATATAAGGCGTTGTTAGATGGGGATGAGCAGTTATGAAAAACGTAGGGAGTGAATGTAATAAAATACTATAAATAAAAGAATACCATACATTGTAAACACTTAATGAGCGAAACGGCACGTATATATGGCTGTGGCTGAAATATAATAGCGAAATTGAAATAATCATGCAACAGATTTTACATTGCGAACTCGAATCAGACAAAAAATAATAGTTCCAAATCAATCAGATTGGATTGTAGTGAGAGGTAACATTTTCACAAGTATAACTTGGTTTATCAAAGACCACAGTTTTAATAAGAAATCATTTTATGTGCACTATGTATCTATGTACATAACCATTTATTGGATTGGATTGTTTTAAACACGGTTGTTGAAAGTGTAACACTTATTAAGCTAGCATTACATTTGGAAACAAACAAAATGCATAATGAATTTCAATATCCTACTTCATATGAACTTTTCTTTCATTAACCATAATTGTGATATTAACATCATTCAAATCAAATATATTTTAATCCTGATAGTTAATATGTATAATTTACATATTCAGTATGCTTTAAAGCACAATTCTTTATCAAGTACATGTATTCAAATAAAAGTAGAAATGCTGGATAAACATATTACCATGGTAACGATTGGCAATATTCTAATGGGCTGTCAAACATGAGTTCACAATTGAAGCTGTATTGAACCGCCAATAGAACAATCATTCAGATTCCTAGACAGCCACGATTGATCCGACTCCATCCATTAAGATTATGAGAAATCAGACAAATCAATCTTCTCTCTGCATTTGTCTTCTCGCGTACAATATTAAGACGAGCTTGAACAATCTTTCTATAACACAAATCAAAATAGATAAAATGTTAATTGTTATGAAACTAGAAGATGAATTCTCTAAAGATTGTATAAAAAGATTAACGAAATTAGAGTTTAATACGATTTTAAATGCTTTTTGTTTGCATCAAAGACATGTACCCATATTGGACATCCCTCTATTCCCTGAAGAAATGTTCATACAACATATAGACATAATGTTTGGTTGTGCAACAACTTCGAGTAAAATTGTCGGTATCGGTTTAATGCTTACAATGTATTGGCCTTTAGGAAAATTAATTAAGGTGAAAACAAAATAATAGTACCATTAAATAAGCTTTATTTAACTGCATCGTTCATGTGCATCTGTTAGTGTAAGATTGAGACAATACAATGTTGACCTTTAAATGTACGCTTTTACTTATAATGTTACACTGTAAAAATATATTTATCGTAACGACGATATTATTGAATCTTAATTTATGCTATCCAGTGGTTTATAGATGAATGTCAGTGAATTAAAACTGATAACTCACGGTTTCAAACACTGAGGATTAACAGTGAAAATTATCGATAATGTTCACTGTTTTCCTGTGAAATGAAGTCGTTTATTGACGTGATAATGTCATTTTTCAGCGTATTTCGCCAGTTAAAATCATGTGTAAGCATTAAATCATATACAAATGTTTGATTCGATTAAATACAGATGTAAATTCGCGATCGAGCAGAGAAAAAAAATACAGTTTGTCTATGATCACTCGTGAATTAAAATCGATATTTCACCGATCCAACAAATATCCTCTATATAAATAAGAGGCAGTGGGTTTTTGTTGTCGATGCGCTCTTATGGGAAGATGCATAAACATGTTCTTTCTTTACACACCTGTGGATTTTCTGATTCCTAATATAACCTTTAACGTTTATTTATTTATGGCAAATGTAGTTTAAAATATATAAAAGAGATATCGAGATATGATAAATATCCCTTCTCAAGAAATTATTGCGGATCCATATTTCAGCTGTATTTAAAAAAATAGTCGCTTCTATTTCGTCGATAACAACTAGAGCTTTGTCAGAGACTTGACGTATACCCCAACATGCTGCATTGACACAGAATATTTTGCATGCTATCTTCACAAAGCAATAGAAGCTTATTTATGGCGATTTTTAAGAATTGTTATGCCTTATCATTTATGGCCATTTTGACCTTTGAACTCTTGAATTCTTTCGCATGACACGCCGTCCAATTACTGTGAACAAAATTAATGTACAGAGTCATTTTAAAATCTCACAATGAATGACATAGTTATGGCCCGGACAAGCTCTTTTATGGCCATTTTTTACTTTTAAACTATAAGTGTGACATTGACCTTGGAGATATCGACGTAATTCTTTCGAATGACACTCCGTCCAATGATTGTGAACAAATGTACCGAGTAATTTTAGAATCTCACAATGAATTCATAGTTGTTAAGTTATGGCCCGGACAAGATCATTTATGGCCATTTTTTACCTTTGAACTCAGAGTGTTACCTTGACCTTGGAGATATCAACGTAATTCTTTCGCATCACACACCGAGTAAAATCTCACAATGAATGACATAGTTATGGCCCGGACAAGATCATTTATGACCATCTTTGACCTTTGAACTCAAAGTGTGACCTTTACGTTGTAGATATCGACGTAATTCTGTCGCATTACAAACCGTCCAATGATGGTGAACAAATGTGCCAAATGATTTTAAAATCTTGCAATGAACGACATAGTTATGGCCCGGACTAGCTCATTTATGGCCATTTTTGACCTTTGAACTCAAAGTGTGACCGTAACCTTGGAGATATCGACGTAATTCTTTCACATGACACACCGTCCAATGATTGTGAACAAATGTACCGAGTAATTTTAAAATCGCACAAGGAATTACATAGTTATGGCCCTGACAAGATCATTTATGGCCGTTTTTAACCTTTGAACTCAAAGTGTGAACTTGACGTTGCAGATATCGATATATCGACGTAATTCTTTCGCATGACACACCGTCCATTGATTGTTATCAAACGTACCGAGAAATTTTAAAATTTCACAATGAATGACATAGTTATGGCCCGGACAAGATCATTTATGGCCATTTTTTATATTTGAACTCAAAGTGTGACCTTAACGTTGTAGCTATCGACGTAATTCTTGCGCATGACACACCGTCCAATGATGGTGAACAAATGAGCCAAATAATTTTAAAATCTCACAATGAACGACATAGTTATGGCCCGGACAAGATCATTTATGGCCATTTTTGACCTTTGAACTCAAAGTGTGACCTTGACCTTGGAGATATCGACGTATTTCTTTCACATGACACACCGTCCAATTATGGTGAACAAATGTGCCAAATGATTTTTAAGTCTCACAATAAAATACAAAGTTATGGCCCGGACAAGCATTTGACCTTTGAACTCCAAGTATGGCCTTGACCTTGGAGATATCAGAACAGAACAGAATGGTTTATTTTTTTACCTAAGCATGTGAAGCTCATCCTCGTCAATATACATATAAATAAATAACAGCATGCGTTAAAGTACATACCAAAAAACACACACACATCATAATAAAGAACAGTTAATCTAAATAAACACGAAATAAACATAGTTCGTGAACATATTTTGTGAGAATGGCACATGGATGGGTTTAATACACAGTGATCACACGATGTTATACATACAAATATTGCAATATTTACACAATTCTGACCTTATTTTCTTTGTAAAAAAATATCGACGTACTCCTTTCGCATGACACACCGTCCCATGATGGTGAACAAATGTACAAAGTTATTTTAAAATCTAACGATACATGACATAGTTATGGTCTGGACAAACTTTCGATTTAAAACGCACTAAGTGACCCTGTGACCTAGTTTTTGACCCGGCATGACCCGTATTCCAACTTGACCTAGACATCATCTAGATACAACTTCTGACCAAGTTTTGTGAAGATCGGATGAAATTTTCGGGACAGAGAGGCCAGACCGACAGACCGACAGACCGACCGACCGACAAAATGACTCCTATATAGCCCCCATTACCAATGGTAATGGGGGTATAAAAAATATGCAATAAGATTGTGTATGTTTTTGTGTGTAAATGTTTGGGGTTTTATATTGTCTTCCGACCCAGTAATTAAACCTTGTCCTAAGAATAAAAGCAATTCAAACATAATATACTTGATAATCCTTTTTAACATACAAAAGTACCCCTTAAATCATTGCTGGCACACCAAAAATCGCCAGTGCATTAACAAGACCGTACTGTTTCATGACTATGATCCATTCATTAATTATCAGGTGAATGTATTATCCATTGCCGGTGTACAGTACATGCCAATTTACCCAATATAATTGTGTGAATTCAATTGTGTCATTCTTTTTTCAGGAACAGCTCAAAGTGACCACAAATATGTATACTAGTGATTCAGTGAATTATGGACCAAATGCAACAAGTTTTGCCTCAAACTACGCAATAAATTTAGTTCCTATGAATGCAAGCATAACAAATGGTACAGGGATACCTTTGTCCAACTTGTCATCTTACATTACAACAGAACTGAATGGGACGTCGTTATTAGCAACCGAGGCGTGTGCCCGTCCAGGTGAGTGCATTATAGTAGTTTTAGTTACTGCTGCATTAAAGCTGCTAATTAATTATCTTCTATATTCACTAAATTATATGACCATCCAAAAACACTATTTGACGTAGGTATGCGGGAGTACCGATGTTGGTTGGTTGGGTGCTTGGTTATTTGGATGGTTGGTTGGTCGACATACGAGACATACGAGACACTGCCCAAATTTGCATAGCTATATTCTATGCCAAGGTGATGCTTTAAAAATGATATTTAAGGCAAACAAACATTTATTGGCGAACCTCGACATCATTTGTGGTTTAATCGAATCCAGTGATTGCTACATTTTTGCACATTATTTGAGGAAAATATTTGTTTTGCTGTTAAAATGTTCATGTGTTAAACGCTTTGCTTTATAAAATAGTTTCAATTTGTACTACGACTGCCAACAAAAGCATAGAGTGCAGTTTTTCCAATAATTGCAAAACATTATTGTTATTTATTTACTTGCCAATACAAAAAGCTAAGGATGCTAAACAAATTCCTAATTTATATTGTTGATTGAACATGAAGTCAGGATGTGTCACTCTAAAAAGAACTTATTTCAAATTGGTGCTAAGTAGTTTGTTGGTCGAATTTGTTTGTCGAGTTAGTTAAATATGAAAGTGGCAAGACTTGAGTTTTTCTAATAACCCATCGCATGTGAAAAATGCTTATGTAAAGCTATAGTAAAATTTTATATTAATACGTGAATATAAACTGTATCAAACAGCAATATGTATATGCAAAACCCAATTAATTTATTTAGTATTTATAAGCATTAACAGTCAATCAAATTTAACAGTACGTGGCAATGCATTTGACTTGTAAAATAAGCTTCTTGAAAACATTAAATACTGGTAAACCATAATCAACTGAATTTTGTTGTATGCATTTTTCACTGGTGTACAGTATAGTGCCTTAATGGAAATAAATGTTGCAACAATAGCTATGGTACAGTATTAATTACTGGTGAGTAAATAAGCCTTGAAGACTTGTTTAGAGCCTCGACCTGCCTTTTCTACTGAGGATTTTTTTTTACTGCCTAAAGCAATTGATCATCAAATCTGAAACAGAATATCAAAACATCTTACTTTCAAACGTCAAGTATGCCACTTTCAACCATGAAGATCACCATTCTTTTATCTTGAATAAGCATCTCATGTTCGTGCGATACATAGTTCTAAGTCTAGCTTCAAGTAAAATGAAATCGATGCTGAGATTAACATTCATTTGTTATTTTATGATAAAGATTAATAACCTATCCTGGACAGTATCACTCTCGCAATGATCACGTGCTATCATTCCAGCGTTCCACGAGTTTCCATCGGATGCGTTCACGGCGAGTCAGCGTGCTCACGGCGCCATCGTGTTACATCTCATCCTAGTACTCTATATGTTCCTGGCTCTCTCATACGTCTGCGACGACTACTTCGTGGCCTCTCTTGAAAGGATTTGTGACGTACGTACACGCATATCTTGGAAAAGCTCTTAATTAATCAGAATTGAGTTAATATAACAGTTGCAAAGCTTTTGAACACATGTTTATGTTTACGTTGTTATTTCTGAATTACATTTGAAAACAAAATATGACAACTAGGGAAATACGTTCACAATTTTCACGAAAAATTTGTACCGTATGTATACAATCATTTCAGTTAATCATTACTGGATAACTATCACACATCACATGAAAACATTGTTAGATAAGAACACGCATATTAGTTCCCTGTTACAGAATAAAGTTAGCTAATCACTCGAAACGCTTTTAAACGAAAGTAAACGCAGTATGGTTACCTTTTCAGACCTTTGTTAACTCATTAGTCGAAACGCCTTTCGGAGACCTAGATGACATAACATTGAAAATAACGCTGGTCATAAACTAAATATCACAACATTACATAACACAAATGCACTTTAAAACTTTCCATAATCTTAAAATGGTTGCTTCAAAAGAAATCTTGCCGTGCTTATTAAGGTTTGTGTGGTTTTCTTGATGAATGAACATGAGTACGGATAAATTTTACGAATACAATAACCCGTAGGCATTATTCCAAAAAAATCTGTTTTCCGCAATGTCTGAGACACAGCAAATAAATTGTTAATGGTTGCCAACGTAATATATTGATTGATATGCAACATTTGTATACAAACGACAAAGACATATGGAGAAGTTATATCAGGGTGACCTTCATTAATGACTTTTATGCTGCAGTTACCTGTATCAAACCACAAGTATGTCTTTTTCCGCGGATGTGTGTGATTCAGAATAGCTGGTGTACTTTGAAAAAATAATAACTGCGTTGTTGACGTCGACATTTGTATCTCATTACTTAGTTTTGATGACAACAATTAGATTAAACATTCACATTTAATTTGCATTGTGTACCTGCATGTTTGCTGGAAATGTTACCGTTTCTGTATATATTTTCCTTTGACACCAGCCCTCGCAACAACAATCAGAGTTTATATTACATTTAACACAATTATATCAATTTTCATTTTAAATCTCGATAATACATTTTGTTAAAAGTGTTCGCTTTGATACAGGTCAGCATTAAAAATATATAGACGATATAGTGAAACAATATATTCAGACATTAGGAAACTAGTATAATAATACGTTCACTTAACTTCTCTTGCTGAGATGTTCCTGTATTTTCATATTTTTGTTAAGTCACACAGTTTTTAACTTGTTAATAATGTTTCTGGACTTGCTATATTTCTTTACATAACAAGACGAGAAGTTTTTTCCTTATCGCGCATCCACTCCCGTTCCTCGCCAAAAAAAAACATTAGTTTAATGGATTCGGTATGGCGTGAAAGAAATGTCTCAACCCTTGAGACATGGTCTGTGATAAAATAAAGGCAAATATGTGGTTGCACTGTTAGCATCTGCTGAAAGATTTCTATTGATCACGATGCACCAACATCACTCATTATTGTCTCAGAGAAGGATTATCACTCTATACAATAGTTGAGCCTCGTGCATGTGCGTTCATTGTCGTTCAAGATTAGCAGCCCGCACAAGGGGCGATCTTGTCCGATTTTTTTCGTTTAAAGGAAGTCTCCTGGCGGACTCCAGATAAGGCGAAAAGTGTTTTCATTGATGAGCCTGTGCGGACTGCATATGCTATTCTGAGATTTTATGTTACGCCTATGCAATAAGCTCCGTTTTTCAAGAGCGAGGCTTATATATCTGAATTGATCTTAAGCAATGGTATTAACATGCTTTAGTTATTAACTGCCTATTAAAACGACTCAAACGAAAAGAGTTACACCATGGTGGATTTTATGGGAATTTTTAAGTGTTTAACACCATAAAAACGTGTATATGCTAAATTGTACGATACAATCATACTCTCTAGTAAGGCTCATTCTTGATATCTACAACTACTTAATTATCCCCAGCCATAGGCGGGGGGATATTGTTTTGTCGTTGTCCGTCCGTCCATCCGCCCGTCTTTCCGTCCGTCCGTCTTTCCATCCGTCCGGCACTTTTGTGTCCAGAGCCATATCTTGGAAGTGCTTTTGCGGATTTCATTGAAACTTGGTATGAGTATATATAAGGATAAGAGGATGATGCACGCCTAATGGCATTGTACACCATGTTTTAATAACGGAGTTATGGTCCTTTGTATCTTGAAAAATGCTTTTTAATATAAGCTTAGAGCTTTGAGCCATATCTTGGAAGTGCTTTGGCGGATTTCATTGAAACTTGGTATGAGTATATATATGGATAAGAGGATGATGCACGCCAAATGGCATTGTACACCATCTATAAAAACGGAGTTATGGCCCTCTGTATCTTGAAAAAATGCTTTTTAATATAAGCTTAGAGCTTTATCTTCATTAACACATGACCCAGAGCCATGAAACTTAATATTTTTGTTCTCAATCATCTGGGAGTGCTTCAGCACCCATAATCCTTTGGAGCTAAGGTCAAGGTCACACATTGAGGTCAAAGGTCACAAATTTGATGAAGTATTCATTATTTAGTCATTCCTCTACTATGCATAAAGGGATTCTGTAATAACTCTCCTCAAGTGTTCTCCTTTATCTAGCCGAGTGCCAAATATAAGATCCAGGTTGCTAGGGTCATTGTGAAAGTCACACACAAAGGTCAAATTCACATATTTTGATTAAAAATGGATTCTTTAAATGTCCTGATGTAATTGTTCTCAATTATCAGGCACAACCCTTCACTCATACCTTTTCTTTTAGTTCTACACCCATCCATAAACAAAATTTAATTGGCGGGGTATATCAATTCAACGAATTTGCTTGTTATATATGTTTCCCCCCAGCACCGATTTCCTTCGAGCGTGCTATTCGCCAAATGCATGCGATTCGCGCAAACCGACCATTGCGATAACGAGTAAAAGTGATATTGTGGAGTAATACATTTCTATCAGTGCACGGAGAACAATATTTCTGTTCGGATTGTTTCTGCATTTCCTTTCATGGCACATCTTTATATATCCATCAAGCGTATGCAAAACGGAGAAAAGATTAATATCTGATGAGAACGAATTTCGGGTTGTCCTTGTCTGCGCATTCAATATATCCATACAGCATTAATACAAAACAATATGATAGAATGCGGTGTATGCTTGGCTAAAAGCGAGATTATACGATTTTTATATGTGTTAAATTGTAATATATTGATACAAATATGCTATAATAACACACAATATGCAAGAAAAATGATACATTTAAGACGAATTTGATCAAATGCAGCAAATGCAAATTAGCGCCCCGAGCCGATTGTGACGAAGATAATTCGAACTTAATTTCCTACAATAACCGATGCATTCGTCTTTTTTGTTAGTGTTGGTGTGTCGTATTAATCGATATCGCTGCAGGAATTTAAAATGAACCGTTAAACTAAATTTAGATTCACATCGTTCATGCATGATATACATGCTGGCGAATTCGGCTGTACAGCCTTTTTCGATTTCAGAATTAAATATCTAGCTTATTTCGCATTTTTCGACACATGTTCTTCTTAACTTTTATTTTCGTTTATATTCATATATATGTATAATAAGTTTTTTACACATTTTATATTAATTAATAAATATTTGACAAGATCGTATATACCCGCTTTAATGTTGATCATCGACATTTGATGTAAGACTGTTCATATTGCGCTTGTAATTGCTGACATATTACAAAATATTGACATCAAATCGTTTCATTTAATGTTTGTAAATGTGTATAATGTCAATTCGCGTGTGATTCTCTATTTAACCAGAATGAGTATACTTTTCCAAATAATTACATTTTAAAGAATATTAGCTTTTAATTGGTTTTGTATTTTAAGCAAGCAACTTTGTTTTTAAGTTAGATAAACTTGTCGAGTTTAAATGCTTGCAAAAAAAGAAATAAAATGATGTATAACTATTATGTACATTGTTCGTCATAATAACAAAAAAATTAAATGCATTAATGTCGTCATCAATAACAAAATGCAAAAGAAAAAAATACTGCACACATTCTTATTTATTGTCAACTGCAACTGCAAATACTAACTTCGTTAATATATGTGACACAAAAATACACATATATGATGTAATGCAAAGTCCCAAAAGGTATAAAATTAAGCTTACTTTGACCCGGACACATCAAGCGCACACACGCGCTTACATCCTATATAAAACCACAAAAAGGAAGCGAAAATAACCAGAAATGAATACAGTTTAAATATTGAAAAATTATTTATTCATTAGTTAACTTACCTATCCTAATATGCCTAATTATTTCAAAATTATTTTGGGTTTATCAGTTTTTTTTTGTTTATGTGTAACTTCATGTATTACTTTTTTGTTGTTGTGTGTTTTCGAATGTTTTATATTCCGATACGACGCACATACTTTACCATTCTCAACCACGCGTCTTTGTCTTATGTTGCAACAGCGATTAGGGTTTAGCGAGGACGTTGCCGGAGCAACCTTTATGGCAGCCGGAAGCTCAATGCCTGAACTATTCACAGCAATCATAGGTATGTCCTCAATTCTACCTCAATAAAATATGTTCCCAATTACGGTAGTTGAATTGTAAATGGACATTCAGTTAATAGATGGGAAATAATTGATTCCACATCAGTGAAAAGGTGGAAAGCTTAAAGGTGAAAAGGATTATAGGCGTTTCGTGTGTAGCAAATCATGTAACCAATGAAGGGAATAGTCATATTATGTTATAAATAGATTATGTACTAAGTTCAATCTGTATTGGCCGTGTACGATCATACTGAATAAAATGTGCTTTCAAGTAAGAATATTGTATTGTTAATGGATGTGTACTTATGAATCAGGAAATATCGATGCAAGACCAATTTACGGCCATTGAAGGTGTGTCGGACTTAATTAATTCTTCTGGTACCACTTAGCTTGTTCCATTTTGTGTTCATTCTTTCTTTCTTTCGTTCGTTCGTTTATGTGTGTGTGTTATTTTAACGTAATCAGATACGTCATGTGTTGATCATATTTCAATATCAGAACTATTAAACGTCATTAGAAACTTGATACGTGCACAAAGGAAAAATCTGGAACGCTATACAGAAGGGGTAAGCACGTGATAGAAAAGATGGCGACGTCCAGGAAAAGAAATGTTAATTTCCGCCGTTCTGTACCATTTATTACCTTTGTTCAATTTTTAAATGACGCTCACTTTCCAACCACAGCAGAAAGAAACTGATAAGCGTTTTTTTGAATTAATATTCGGTTTATATTTCGATTTTACTGGCTGCGAAATATGTTAGTGAAGCTGTAAAAAGATCTTCCCGCAAAAAAAATTCGTAGCGTGTAAAGTCGAAATATAGAGCGAATATTGATACTAAATCGCTTGTAACTTTCTTGCTGATATGGCTAGAAAGTGAACGGCATTTAAAAAATAATACTAGTAATAAAGGGTATAAAACGGCGAAAAACACCAGTCTCGGAATTGACGTCGCCATCTTGACTATCAAGTGATTACCCCATCTGTATATATCGAGATGTTGTTACTGGCTGCATTTGCTTCAAATATTTATTATGTGATACCATGATAAGAGAAAACTCGACTATAACTTACAAAGACGACGCGTCGTGAATGATAACAGTTTATCATTTTAGAAACGTAATTATAAAACAACAGACTTTGTGCAATTTTTTATAGGTGTGTTCATTACGAAGGGCGACGTCGGACTGGGCACTATTGTAGGTTCCGCAGTCTTCAACGTCCTGTTTGTTATTGGGATCTGTGGACTGCTTATCTCCAAGGTCTGGCAATATTATCCAACGTTAAAGTTACATGTTGCGCCGAGTTCTTATAATTTAAACACGATATATTTCCCTTCGCTATGGTATCCAACATCAAAACTTGAACTTTTTTACATTTCAGTTTTAAATTAATGATGATCCAGTCTGTTCCAGAGTGTATGACCTGTATGATAAAAAGATGCTATTACTAAACTGATGTTTCAGACACAATGCCACGTTTACAATGTGTGAATCATCTCTAGTAACCAACGTACTTCTTAATCGACAACATTACGTCCGGTTATCAATTCTTACTATTTTTGTACGTACACTATTTTTGGCTGTCCTTAAAACATCGTTACTAAATAAAATGCAATTATCAATATATCAATGTATATTCGTCCTCAATGTATAATGTAAAAACCAAGGTTTCCAAAATTTCACTGTTTAGATACAATACTATGCTTTCTTATTCTAAAAAAATCTCATGAATTGATTTGAATTTCCCATTTTGGTTTCAAAAGTTCAAATCTTGATTTGGATTCACGAAAACAAAATGAAACCAAAAACAAACATAAAAGGAATTCGTAAATAAAATAAGTATCCTTTCTTTTTAAGCCAACTTGAAAGGATCACAAATGAAAAACCTTTGATGTCTGTCCGTTAGCGATAATTAGCATATTTTAGTTGTAAAGACAATACTTGTCCAATTGTGAAACTTTGAACTAAAAACGTATTCCCTACAAATCACGTTTGAAGAAGGGTATTTGTCCACAATTGCCTTGTCCTACAAATAACATCCATGTCTATAAGCGCATTTTGTTCATTTGACTATCATGTGACACCTAATCGTACCCAAATAAAATGATGAAATTAATGTCCTTACTGTTATCAGTATTATATTTTATGTTTATTGTTAGATATTATAGTTAGATGCACATTTCAGGCACTGACCCTCTCTTGGTGGCCCCTTTGTCGAGATTCCGTATGTTACTCCCTTGCAGTCGTGGTTCTCATACTGGTGAGTGAATCCCCATATCTTAATATAATTTATCACATACAATCGAGTTAGTCACCTCATACGATTTAAACTTAATATGGTTCACATTTATGAAGCAACAAGTACATTAACAGCTTGATAAAAAGTTTATAAATACCCGCCCAGCAACAGATGGGTTCGAGTCAAGCCTAACACTGAACTATTTTGCAACGATCCTAATAAACTTCATACTAATATTATATTCATTTATCTATTTTATTCCTTAGTACTAATCAAATATGTAAACGGCATGACATGTTTGTACGTAAAGTGTCGTCTCAAAATACCCTGTGCAGTCCACACAGGCTATGTGCAGTCCACACAGGCTAATCAGTGACGGCACTTGCATCCTAGACTGGATTGTCGATGAGAAAAGTCTTTCTTAAAACAGAAAATTCTATAAAAGCGGGAAAATTTCGTCCGGACTAAACAGGCTGATCTGGCACGACACTATACGCACAAGCATAAATAACATTAGCGGTGATTTGCAGGTGGTGTACGATGCACAGGTCACGTGGTGGGAATCCGTGCTCATGCTACTTCTATATGGAGCTTACATTCTTCTTATGAGGTCAATAATAGATTTTATTGTACAATGTTATAAATATATCCTTAATTGACATTCCATAAATTGGAATACTTTTGTGTAGTATTTAAACGTATTATCATTTTTTTAACAAGTGTCTTTTGTCAATGTGGTAAAATTATTCCAAACATTCGTTTGCGCGAGGATGCCTTGTTCCTTGAAACATATTTACTACGTTTGGTTATGTACAATTTTACACATTACTTATTAACTATAAAACGGAAAATATGACATTTGAACACAAATTATTACGTTATTATTTCTAGGTTCAATCGGACGATTCAAAGTATTGTGTCCGTAAAGTTAAAATGGCTGACAACAGAAAAGCTATCGGCCAATGGTTTTGTTGGCCAACAGCTCAACAAGTGTCAGGGTGACTACGGTAGGTGGCTACTTGGATGTTATTACCTATTTGATATAACTACTTCGTGGTTTAAGTCGCAGATGTAATAACCTATTTGATAAAACAACTTCGTGGTTTAAGCCGCAGATGTAATTACCTATTTGATATAACTACTTCGTGGTTTAAGCCGCAGATGTAATTACGTATTTGATATAACTACTTCATGGTTTATGCTGCAGATGTTATTACGTATTTGATATAACTACTTCATGATTTAAGCCGCAGATGATATTACGTATTTGATATAACTACTTTGTGGTTAAAGCCGCAGATGTAATTACTTATTTGATATTAATACTTCATAATTTAAGCCGCAGATGTAATTACGTATTTGATATAACTACTTCGTGGTTTAAGCTGCAGATGTAATTACTTTTTTGATAGAACTACTTCATGGTTTAGGCCGCAGATGTAATTACGTATTTGATATAGCTACTTCATGGTTTAAGCCGCAGATGTAATTACGTATTTGATATTACTACTTCATAGTTTAAGCTGCAGATGTACTTACCTATTTGATATAACTACTTCATGGTTTAAGCCGCATATGGAATTACGTATTTGATATAATTACTTCATGATTTAAGCCGCAGATGAAATTACGTATTTGATATAACTACTTCGTGGTTTAAGCCGCAGATGTAATTACGTATTTGATATAACTGCTTCGTGGTTTAAGCCGCAGATGTAATAACGTATTTGATATAACTACTTCATGGTTTAAGCCGCAGATGTCATTCATTACCTATTTGATATAACTACTTCGTGGTTTAAGCCGCAGAATGTAATTACTTATTTTATATAACTACTTCATGGTTTAAGCCGCAGATGTCATTCATTACCTATTTGATATAACTACTCCGTGGTTTAAGCCGCAGTCAGCTTACACATTAAAAAATTTAAGTCTGCAGACCAAAATATTAAGAAATTGTCAAAATCGTACTTAAATAAAGATGGGGTGATTATGAATAGTATTTTATAAACACACGATTGCGTATGGGGCCTATAACCATATCAATAACGTACCCTACGTTTGTTCCAAGGGTGTGGTTAAGTATGTAATCTGTTCGCACAAAAAGCTTTCGGTCGGAAAATTATTAACATGAATATTTACAAACTATATTGTTAAGTAAAATAAGCATCATTATCTTTCAAAATAACTGATGCAATTTAATCCCAGATTTAATTATTTTAGATGAACATTTTGTTATTTTTAATTTGTTTCGTAACAATTATTTGTCATTTGAAAATCAATATTTTAAGCTTTATTTAACGGTCATGTTATTAGCAGTTAAAGTAAATGATGTATTTTAGTGACACATTGCCAATACAAAGAAGCAGAATACAAACGAAGATAACAATATACATGTAAGAATACTTCAACTCCAGAAGAAAACTAACATCTGCCAGTCTCATTTGAAAGGCCTTTTCCTGATATCCTTAACAATACAGGACAACACACACATACACTGCATGGAAAATAAACAAGACGAAATATGGGATCAACTCCGGGGAAGCGTGAATGTAAAGCATTTGGGAGTTTAAACCAAAGACATGCGCCAGTGTTAACATTAACATGAGCGGGATATTTGCATTCAAAAGATCGATGTACTCGATTTAGGCTTCAAACCTGTTTTGGCATTCACATTTCCTGTGCTGTTTGTGACCAGTCGTTTACCTCTAGAATAATGTAATATTGTTTCCCGAAAAACTTATGTCCAATCCAACGCTTAATAGGAAAATATCATGGTCAGATTACCAACCGAATCAGAAACAGAATCACCAGGAATCGCAATGCGTATTAAGCAACATCAGAAGAGATCAAAATGTAGGATATTGGATTGCACGCGAGTGTGTTTCCTAGTATAGAATCTTAATGACTAGCTTACTGTTCGAATTTCCACTCCGGATTTCCTCGACCGTCAATGTATTGACCGGTTCAGGAAGGCTTTATACAGATACGATTTAACAATAATTGTGTGCCTTAAGTTGTTCAAAGTATAAGTCCAAGCAACGTCTCAGGGTGAATGTATTGATTTTGATTATGACCGTTGTATTCATTATTATCTAATGTAATGGAACAATTTCTAGATGAACACACTCAAGTTATTCGGACAGCTGTGCATTTTAAGCTCGTAGCACATGTATCGTAGTGCATTCATTCGTATGATTTAAATTCACTGTTCAGTTAATTATTTAAATATGATATTATTTAAAAATGTCCATATCGCTTACAATATATTTAAAATCATACACATTAGTAATAAACAGTTGCTTATGAATTTGAATTCTGTATTATTATAAATAGTATCGTCGTTTCCAAACTGTTATGTTTGAAATTTCTTTCGGGATATTCATATCAGTTAATTGCAATTCTTTTTATTGAAATATAAATGTCAGTGCATTTAAAAAACGACCTCAAGGATGAGCAATTTCTTCTTAAAACCTCGTTGTGTGAACAAAATATTCTTATGTTGCTGTAAGACCATTAATCCAAAATGTTCTATCCAAATAGCAATGACGCAGAAAATTAATTAGTAGCGTTGAGGAAGACAGCACTTTTCTAGTACCGAGAATAAACACTCTGATGCTGAAATGCCATCTCATTCATTTAATTCACATTGATCTTTCGACTTTCCGAAAACATATCGACCAGTTTATGTATGGAATAAGCGGATAGTTGTCTGAATCTGTCACCGCAAGTAATGCAATAAAGGTATTCATACTCTAAACTAGGATCCTAACGACTGATGAAATTGCGTATCAATTGAGGTCTTCTTATTATTAACAAATTGCTGTCCGTAACCAATTTAAATTTATATTTCCAATTTACAAATTGCATGCACTTGTTTTATAAAGAGACCCGTTAACAGTATCCGTGTACATGTATTTACAAACAATGTATATTGTATTTTTTGTGCACGCCGAATCGAAGACCAATGGACAATTTACATAAATGTCGGATTTCCTTGTTTTTGTTATGTACATTTATTCGTTAATTGTTCAGTGAAAGTGTATTGATTTGCTCTCTTCTTCCACGTATCGAGTTCTGAGGCAATACACAACAATAACTCTGTTTTGACCACCAAAGATCAATACGTATTCAATGATTCATCTTACGATTTTAAACAAAAACGTGTTCATTGAATAATCTATTGTTCGAATGTGTCCATAAAAAAATATTTCCTTTGTAATGCTTCAGATCAATCAGCTTAAGATGTTAGGTCTACATTTATTTTCACAGATGACTATTATTCACCCGAGCGAATTATTTAGACGAATATAAATCATGTACAGATTTCCAATGTAATATATTTTGTTTTGGGTTCTGAGATAGTTTCTGTTATTTATACAGAGCAGTTCGGTGATGATGACGATGTATTTGGTGCTACAGTAGAACATACGGAGATGAAAGAATGCAATTCCACTATTTCCGTAGATCATTATGCAAAAACAGCGAATATTAAGTAAGCATTAGTTTACATTATGAAATATCATTTCATTGCAATGCTTAATGTACATGTATTTTCTTGATATTTTGTAAATATGTCAAACATTATACGGTCTTCATCTTCAATATATAGCACCATAGTTGCTTCTTTATGTTTATTTATCTGCACAGACTCACATTCGAGGAGGCCGCCTTCCGGATGTTAATGACCTGCAGGTACAGAGGCCGTTGTCGGCTCAGGGCGGCAACGTGGCTTGTCATATCGTATGTGAGTGTTACCCTTTAAAAAATATGAAACGTTTTCAGTACCTGCCGTTATCTGCGGACTGACGTAACGTGTTACAATATTTTACGATTAAAATGATTCCATTATATAAAGGGTTTTATTCACATTTTGTCTGTATTTTATAAGAGTGTAGAGTGAAGATAGTGTCTTATTCTTATTTAAAAAATAGGACTAGCATACCAGTAGTTCTCATTGAGATAAACCATGCAAATCGAACCAATAGAAAGTTTAAACTTTGTAGTTTTCTAGTTGCAAATCGGCGAAATAAAGTATAATTTTGAAACTGTGTTGCAGCGGAAACGGATGCTGACTGACACTGCGTACCAAAAACGACAACTGTTTCAGAAGGCCACCAGAGCATCCACGTTAAAATCGTGTGCGAGATCCGTCAGAAACTGGTACTCGTAGCATCTTAGGTTTGAGTTGTGTTCTGAGAAAACTGGGCATAATGCATGTGCGTAAAGTGTCGTCCCAGATTAGCCTGTGCAGTCCGCATAGACTAATCAGGGACGACTCTTTCCGCTTTTATGAAATTTTTCATTAAAATGAAGTCTCTTCTAAGAAAAAATCAAAATTAGGCGGAAAGTTTCGTCCCTGATTAGCCTGTGCGAACTGCACAGGCTAATCTGGGACGACACTTTACGCACATGCATTAAGGCCATTTTTCTCAGAACGCATCTAAGATTTCATACAAACACGGAAGATGTTGGTCTTCCTAATTCGCGATTATCTGAGGTGTTTGTGCTCACATTAAATTATTTCCATTGATTGTATAATGATTTAGCCTTATTAAAAAATGAAAAAATCGTTTTCAAATACTGTAGTGCGTATGATTATGATTGAGGTGACTTTGCTTTAACATTCTTAATTTTGATCGATTTTACTATGCGAGCAAGCGAAATAAGTTTGTCATATGGAGAACAAGTTTTCACAGCGTTTTTAAAAAACAATACGAACAGATACAATTATGTTTAACTTATATCATGAATAAATCAAACAAATCATATATAGTCACAATGACCAATTGTAATTTAACCCACCCTGCACTTTGTGGAATTTCGAATAATCGACTGTTATGAAGATTAAGTATTTCATAATCGACAGTTATGAAGATTAAGTATTTCATAATCGACTGTTATGAAGATTAAGTATTTCATAATCGACTGTTATGAAGATTAAGTATTTCACAATCGACTGTTATGAAGATTAAGTATTTCATAATCGACTGTTATGAAGATTAAGTATTTCATAATCGACTGTCATGAAGATTAAGTATTTCATAAACGACTGTTATGAAGATTAAGTATTTCATAATCGACTGTTATGAAGATTAAGTATTTCATAATTGACTGTCATGAAGATTAAGTATTTCATAAACGACTGTTATGAAGATTAATTATTTCCTAATCAGCTGTTATGAAGATTAAGTATTTCATAATCGACTGTAAGAAGATTAAGTATTTCATAATCGACTGTAATGACGATTAAGTATTTCATAATCGCCTGTTATGAATATTAAGTATTTCATAATCGACTGTTATGAATACTAAGTATTTCATTCGACTGTTATGAAGATTAAGTATTTCATAATCGACTGTTATAGAGATTAAGTATTTCATAATCGACTGTTATAAAGATTAAGTATTTCATAATAGACTGTTATGAAGATTAAGTATTTCATAATCGACTGTTATGAAGATTAAGTATTTCATAATCGACTGTTATGAAGATTAAATATTTCATAATCGACTGTAATGAAGATTAAGTATTTCATTTTCTTTTCAGGATGAGTCTGGCGTCAGAAGGGGAGACACAGGACGCGTGGCGTCATCGGCCTAGTGCAGGTACGTGCGTGACGTCATTAGGCAGACGATACCAAGTCGTGTGAACATTTTCAGATGATTGTGATTACATGCTGTTGGTTGTAAACTATTAACCTTTTAATGAGAAGATCGACATTTTCTCATCGTCACCATACGACACTGCTTAATTCATGTATCCAAAGTCTATATCGCCTCATTGGTGCAAAAATGTACCATGTGCATTCTAATTTCAATGTCACATGGTACCTTTTAGCACCAAGCGGGCGATGTTTTAGTCGAAGAACACACTTACATGTTAATGTATTATGATTCATGCCTATGTATTGTATAAATCTTATTTGATGTAACGCACATATAAATATTATGTGAAATATACGTCATGAAATAATGTGACTAAATACCCAAACATGTGTGATGTGCAACATGAATCAATTTTACTTCACACATAGACATGTGGTATGTGCAACATGATTTAATTTGAATAAATGCACATACTTGTGCGATGTGCAAAATAAACACGAACAAAAAAAGTGTTTCGTGGAACAAACATAATGCCAGTGGTAATACAAAGATTCTAAATTAGTAATGCATGTCAGAGCGACACACATACTATTTGTGTCACTAATGTATGATTCCAGGAATTGTGTTGTCTTTTCAGAACAGGACGGTTACCTGTCCGTTGCAAAGTGGGCAGTTGCCTTCCCGATACGCACCATTCTGTATTACACCATCCCCGACTGTAGAAAGCCAGCGTAAGATCGAGGATCCGTACAAGAATTGTTTTTAAAGAGATTTCTTCTCTCATTAGATTCGTTTTTTGCTCTCATGTTCATAGTGTTTATGAATAAAGGTAGATAACTGTAAAATGTATAACTTGCTACATGTATATTGGCAAATGAACACTATCAAGACAGTAACAATACTCTTTATTTTAACATTTTTTGAAAAACATATGTGGTTTTATTCCCGAAAGATGTCGAGTATACAAACTTTCTGACAGTATGTGTAAGTTTTCAAGAATTATGGGAATATCTTATTTGATCACATTGTTTTTATTTGTCAACATTGAATAAGCTGTAGTCGGTGATAACATGATTTTAAAATATTATATTCATTATGAAATATCAAAATGTACGCAAAGTATGTCCTCAAACAGGTTTAATGGCGTTTGATAAGCTTTGGATTTCATTTTTTCAGATGGGAGAAATATTTTATGGCCACGTTTGCTGTGTCTATATTGTGGATTGCCCTGTTTTCTTACGTCACAGTGTGGATGGTAGGTTTGAACGTTATTTTGTTAAAAAAATAATTCTTATTTGTTACTGAGCTGATTTTTAAGTAGTTTCTGGTTAATCAGAACATATGTGTCTATCAGTCGAGTCTGATTGTTTCGCACGATGCTAATTAATCTGCGGGTTTATGTGCATTAATCTCTCTGTTTGAGACGAACCCATTCAAGCTTGTTCATGTCTGTATATAATACCTGTAAGAGTTAGTGCGATATAGTATTTGTTTCAACCCGGAGAATAATACATTTGAACCTCACTCTATGAAAAGGCGGTTTAATGCATTTGCGTAAAGGGTAGTCCCAGATTAGCCTGTGTAGTGCGCACAGGCTAGTCAGAGGCGACACTTTCCGTCTAAACTTGATTTTTGCCAAGCAGAGACTTTCTGACACAAAAACTATCATAAAGCGGAAAGTGTCGTCCCTGATTAGTCTGTGCGGACTGCACAGGATAATCTGGGACGAGACTTTACGCACATGCATTCAACCCCCTTTTCACAGAGCACGGCCGATTTAGAATTATGATTTAACAAACTGTGTTGGCCTGTTGGACTATGTCGCTTGGATCAACGATGATAAATTAACCAGATTTGTTATAAAAGCATCGTTGTATTGCACATGGCATTGCCCTGTAATTTTCTTTCAACATAATGCATATCATATAAGTAAATATAGTTAATTCATACGCGTGTACCATGTTTATTCGACGCACATGGTAAGCGGTATTTATCTCCGCCAATACCGTTCTGACCCAGACTTGGTTTTTATACAGGTAACTTACATCGGGTTCGCTTTCCACATCCCAGACAGCGTGATGGGGATCACGTTCCTAGCGGCCGGAACCAGTGTCCCCGACGCTCTAGCTAGCATTTACGTCGCCAAACAAGGTAGGCGTCAATGTTTAAGACCGGAATTAGCCTCCACAACACTCGTATTTGCTGACAATACATCTCTGTACATTATCGTTGAAACGCCCTCATTAGCCGCACATTATCTTAACCATGATCTAGAACCCCCCATGCTTGGTCTATGTCCTGGCTTGTCGCATTTAATCCCGCTTAAACCGAATGATATTAATTGTCCATTTTATCATACCTCTGCTTCGCTGTGGTAACTGCATGCTCCCATGAATTGATCGAAGCTGTACACAATGCCACTGATATTGAGGACGAATTTCATTTTGTATGTATTTTTCCAACATATGTTGGTATAAGAAAGAAATACTTAAAAAAAAATATTATTATAATAATACATCTGTATTAAAGTATGTACAATTGCTACAATTAACCAATAGGTCTAATCTGATAAAAGTGTGTTTTGTTATTAACTCCCTGTTAAACGACCTTAAATGAGAAACTCTTTCTAAAAGGAGGCAGAAACACCGTCTTATTCTCTTTTGCAAAATGAAACACAGATTATGTCAAGATTACCTCTCAAATCTCATTCCTCTCCACCTCTCAAATCTCATTCCTCTCCACCCTCAAAAACGCTATGACCTTAGAAATGGCAAATCAGTACTTCTTTTTCACGCAAGAAGTGAATCGTATCGATGCCCATTTCTTCCAACAGCAACTCGTGGGTCGATTGTCCTCACGCCTGACTTGCGTCATTTCCCCACGCTGTCCTTTTTTAAAGTTTCTTTTAGCCGAGATCACACCAAAATCGTCTAAATTATTAATATTTGTTCAAGAGCTGGTCTAAATCAGTCATTGCGACTTAAGTGCAGTTCCCACAACAATGTCCTATTCCGAAGATCACTTGTAGACAGTCCCTTTTGCTCATGTAGAGAAATTGAAACTGCAAACCACTTCCTTCAACATGATCAGCACCATCAAAATCTCCGGAATAATCTGTTTTGAAATATTCCGTGTCCTTTAACAACAAACAACCTACTATTTGGATGCCAATACCTTACCTATGAGAAAAACGTAACATTAATTGTTAAGGACCAACGAAATATCGTGTTGTCAAAACGTTTCTCGTATTTAAATAAACTGGCAACTGCCCACCATATTTGATGTCGAGTGACCTTCCGTTACTGTTTTTCGTCTTTTCACTATCTTTCGTATATCACTTCATTCAAACCAGCGTCCCCGACGCAATCGCTCTAGCCAGCATCTACGTCGCTATAAAATGCAAAAAGTTTCCTTAGTAAACCTAACACACCGGTAGCTCTCAGACGCTCTCACAAGCATCTACATAGCCAGACAATGATAAGAACATAATAAATGGCTTACAAACATTGTAACGCCCCATAAAAACTTACGCCCTATTGGCAAAAAAGTTCGGCAGGAGGGTTTTGATTGACGCATCCCTTGTGTACTACGAAGTTTATAAATATCTTCCGAGCCGAAGACTGTGGACCCGGAGTGTGTCCCAGCAGTCATACTTTATTAATTTACTACTCACGAATGTGGGGACGAATTTTGAATTTTAGCTGCAATGTTCAGCTATTCAGTTGATGCTAAAAGATTTTCAAGTTGTGGGGGTTGTTTGAGTTGGGGTGGGGGCGGAGTACCCGAGCGAGAAAAACCGCATCTGTCCGGTATAGTTACACAATCCTACAGGAAGCCTATAGAGAGATTCAATGGTTATCTTGACAGTATTAAAGAAGGTATAGCTGGTGATATCGGGTGAGCGACTTAAGGAGGCACGGGACAACTAACCTAATATCTTTGGGGTTTTTAGGTGTGTAAGGGTAAAGAGACCATGTCAGAATGAGTCGTCCGGAATATAAAAAATGCGCAAATGGCACGCAAATATTAGCTTTATACCATCAATCTTTCATCTCTATTTTTAGGTATGGCGGATATGGCGGTATCAAACTGTATTGGCAGCAACATCTTCGACATCCTCATTGGTCTGTCGTTGCCATGGTTTCTGCAGACGGCAATCGCCGATCCCGGATCTGTGGTAAGCATAACAGGCGTCTGTGCAATAATTAATTTCGTCAGTAATTTTTATCACTTTTTTATTAAGTATTTTTAGAGCAAAAATACTTTAACTGATTTGGACAAGATGGTTTCTGTTGAGGGAAAAACGGTTAAAATAAAACAGTAGAAATACAATACATGTACTAGAAATTAAATGGTGCGTCATTCTTACTTCCACCAAGAAGGATTAAATTCTAAACATTTATTTGTCAATAGTGATATTTGGAAATGAGTGACATTAAAGCAACTTGCAAAATTTTAGTCTTTTTCGAGTGTGGATTCAGTATCTTCTATCAAAGAGCATTTGAATGATCCAAGAATAAGGTTTTTAAACCATAGCCACAGATGCTCGTGCTTTCCGGTAGTAGTTTGACAATGTGCCTTTAAGCTATGATCGGAAAATGTCTGCTACGGATTGGCGTGAGCTTTAATGAATGGTTGAAATATGTTTATGTTTAATTTAATTGATCATTGGTCAGCGATTTTCTAGGTTTATTTATTACTAAGAGGGAGGAAACACGTCAGGCTGTTTCTTATTCGTTGCAGAAAACCTAGAGAAAAAATGCTTCACAAAACTAATAACTTGCTTTAAACCTGTTTAGATAAATTATAGGCATCGATTTATAATGGATTTATGTATCAAAACAAATTTATTCCTCATTCATGGCATGTGAATTGTAAATTAAGTCGATATGTAACAGGTGCTCGTCTCATTTTCAGTCGCCAATCAACAGTGCTGGTATGGTGTTCAACATTATCCTCCTCTTCCTCACTGTCATCATCACGGTAAGTGATCGTCATGGTAACCGCATGGGACTGTAGTCAAGAAACGTCTAAACTGTATCATATATTAAGACTAATCTCGAGAGTCATTTCTTTGACTATTTTCCTAAGCGTAATATTGACGTATGACCTCTTTCATATATATGTATACGTGTCGGGGAAAAAAATAGAAAGAGTAAAAAAAATAGTTTTAATGCCGCAAACCAAATCAATGTCAACAAAGGCACATCGTAAGAGTGCGTGCTTATTTATTGTTTAAATGTTGCTAAGGACAGCCGCAATTGAAAGTGACATGTGAGATGTGTCTGGCATGTTGGTCACTGTCGGCTGCTGGTTTCAGGTTGGTTCCGTGCACGTCTCGGGATGGACGCTCAACAGGTGCGTTGGCTTCACGTGCCTCGGCACATACGCCGTGTACTTGGCCTTCGCCATCATGATCGAGTGTAACGTCTTCGGTTTTGTCAACCCACCCATGTGCAAGGAATAATTTGTTGGACTGAATCAAAGCACCGAGAGAATAAAGATCATTAGAGTACACTTGAAAATAAAGCGCTTATAACATAAAAAATACTCGTGGTGAGAATAAACATTCAATCAAACGATATACGAGTTTAAAACAAATTACACAGTAAAATGCTTGATTGGAACTAATTTAAGCACGTTCATTTATCACATCACAAATTGATTTTGGCATTGTAGTAGGTGCCAAACTACTATGAATGGCCCATATAAGCGTATAGTATATACTTTTAAAAATAAATTTGGGGATAACGATTGTAAATGTTATGTAACATGCGAAGTCGACAGAAAGTCGGTAGCGCGATTCCAATTCCAGAGAAAGCTCTTAGAAATACTGTTGGCCAAACATCTAATTTAACTAATAATTAAATTACTTTTGAAATCTCATGATCGTTTTGTGTTTACATTAAAAAAAAATACTTCACAACGAAAAATTGATTGTATTGACATTGGTTTGAAACTTCGATGCTAAAAATTGGTATCAATTGTTGGCATACAGTGTGTTTTTTATTAGTCAAAAACAAATCTTTAAAAAAATAATAACAAACGAAACTTAAAACCAAAATCACTTGAAATCGTAAATCCAGGTCAGAATGTTCTGTGAACGACAGGCCTGTAGAAGTACATGTGTTATATCGCATTCAGACATTGGCATGTAAAGATATATATACGAAAATGGAGATTAACAAAACACGAACTATCTTATCTATTAAAAGGTCGGCAAACAGGACAATATTTTGGCTGCCTAAAAGCACATTTTTTGTCCATTAACTGAGCTGTTACCTAAAGGGTTTAAAGTTGTATTCTAGTAAAATGGTCCTCAATAAGTCGGCAATTTACTATTTACTTTACGTCATTTGTATTGTAGGAAACCTCACGTGTCCGTTATAGTATTGTAGCTTATGCGTACATAAAATATATATTGAGTAATACAGGCCTAACAAGTATATAAGTAAATAAAGCAAATTTAAAATGAGAAAACCCGCCACGTTGGAATTGAAACTGTGGGCTGTGGATATTTGAAACGGTTGTAACACTACATTTATAATATACTTAAATATTAAAACAAAAACGTGTGAATTTTAAATTGTTTTTCCAGTGCGATGTTTTCAAATAAACGCTTCTGTATAAGCCAAATGCATTAAACTATTGTTAAATGTTATTAAATTGATTTTGCGACAATATATTTCGTAGATTATGCTATATTGTACTTACGCTCAATTGAAGGTCGATTTGTGTTGTATGTTTTATTTTAAAGTAAATAGACATCAAATATATATTTCTATGTAAGTAAATATACATGATTTACTATATTTTATTCGCAAACTTATTAATTTTGATCTTAATACGACGATGTTCTGAATGTTGTACGAGTGAAATGTTTATGTTCAATAAATATCTGTATATCTGTATTGTTGGTACAAAATGAAAAAATACTTAAACGTGGCTTATGTCTTGATTTATTACTTATTGTGTTCTCTAATCGAGTCTGTTTGTTTCAAAATACAAACGCAGATGCTGGGTATACATTTTACATTGACGTTAGGTATGAATAGTGTGTCCCATTTCACAAGGACCTTATTTATTGTACGTGTCAAAGTAGGATTTTTGTTTTATTTACTAGTGAATACGTGCAGGTGAAAATTCGTATGTTTCATTCTTCAACTTGAAATCAACAGGAATAGAGTTGTCCTTTATTAAAGCATTATTTACACGCATGCAATATATTTACCAGTAGAAGTTCATTCATGATAATAACGAGCTTCGTCCATATATTTATTTAAATGCCCTTTAAACAGAAAGAAGCAAATTCGTTGCATTAATATGCTCTACAAAATAAAATGTGTTTAAATATAAATGCATAGCAGTAAACAGTTTGTCACAGACCAGCGGCCGGACAGACTGACTGCCAAACTCAATGACTGACAGACTCAGGGCCTGCCAGATTCAAGGACTTTCAGACTCAGGGACTCGCCGGCTCTCAATTTGTCATTAATTCTGTCCACTGTTATCTATCCTGATAATAATGATCAATATGACAGACTTTCATATCAGTCTTAAAATAAGTGACTGAAATAAATGCATTTATGCAAATAAGACATAAGTATCACTCATGCGAGTAAAACAACTGTTACAAGTAATGCCCCTTTGAAAGCAAACTTTATTGTTGTTATATTGTATACCAAATGTTTTCATTCAAAATGTGATTTATTATGTTTGGCTAGTAATCTTTATCTGTTAAATAGATTTTATTAAAAGACTATATGTATTTACATTTAATGTAACACATATATATTTATAACACATGTTTCAGCATCTCTGATAACAAGAAATGCATTCATAATTGCACATGACATAAATCTGCCAAATGCTCTTTCAAACTGCCTGTTTTCTGACTGGTTTATAATGTCGTTCTAAGTTAAATTTTTCACATCACTTCATAGTTATTTGCAACAACTAAAAAGGTATTCCCACAAATTGGTTATCTCATCACTATGACAAACTTTGTTGTTCCCACAAGTTGGTTATCTCATACACATATGCAGGGTCCCAGAGTGTTTTAATTGAAAACAAACACACTGATGTTATATCCTCTTTATATCATCTAACGTGACATTAACAACAATGTATGTACGTAAAATACAAAACTATTATATACAACACTGGAATGTTTAAACTAGTGATTCCTTTAAGTCTATATTATGACTTCAAATAAACAACATCCACTGAATGGGAAAACTGCAAACTGTGGAACAATAGTCAAAATATTAAACGTAAAAGGCCGTGTCATATAACATAAGTCCCAGGCCATGTTATGCTATGTACATATGTCATGACAGCCTCAAATGAACAATTTAATGAATATTAGTGAGGTTCTGCATTCCTGTGTAAATGTTTTAATAATTCTTATGCTTAAATAAGGATCTTACATTTCATATTGCAGGTTATCAACAGGCAAGAAACAAAACTACCAGGACCCAGTTGTTCGCACACTAGGTTATTTTATCCCCTAGGTTAGCGCTAACCGCCGGTTAAAGTTATCCAAGCTGGGTAACTAACCAGGCTGGATAAATGCGTTGCTGGAAATATTAACCCAGGATGGATAACTATCCATTTTGGGTAAATTTATTCAACATTTATTCCAGGGTTAAAATTTACCCCGGTTTCGAACAACTGGGTCCAGTTGTAAAATCTTTAACGCTGATGAACAAAATTGGCCAGAAACAACAAGGATTGGTCTGCATTTTTTACACAGGAATGTTATTTTCGATGATATAAAAACTTTTTTGTAAAATTGCTGCTAAAATCTGTAAGCAAACAGCTTGTTGTTGTAACAAAGTCCTGGACTATGGTTTAGATCTTCACAGTACGTTTGCCTCAAAAATAGTTATTAATTAGGCAGTAAGTAATGTTTAATTACCCAAAACTTTTTTTCAAAGGATTATGGTATGTTCATCCTAACCCTTGAAAACAAAGTCAAAGTAATACTTAACACAATAAAGGTTTAGGCATAAACACTCTTTTGTCACATATACCATCATATACATCTCTGAATAATATAAGAACAGGCATTCAACAATTTTAAAACCAGACGACATCAAAATCATGATTCAAAGTGATTTTGACAGCAAAAGAGGAAACAACAACAACAACAAATGCATGAAAGTAAGTAAAAGCATATTAGTAAACAAAAATTGGAATGTAAAAGAATGTAAAACATTTTACAACATCCAACATTTCAAATATGCATCATCCTGTGAATTATACAATGTATAATCACTACTTTCTCCACAAGAATGGGTGTGTTTGCGCAAGATCTTCCCCCAACCACCTCAACCTAATGAAAAGTTGACTATGATCATGCTCCTGCTTAAGCTGTTGTTGATGGTGATTATGATGATAATGATGATTGTGATGATGAAAAAGATGAGGAAGACGATAAGGCTCAGATCATGATAATAGCTTCGATGATCATGATAATGATCATGAGCATGGTAAAGGAGATAAGACACTGGGGCACAGGGAATGAATATTAATTATAACAAAAGTGGTAATGATAATGATGATGATGGTGGTGGTGATGATGATAATTGTGATGATGCTGATGCTGCTGCTGCTGATAATGATGATCATGATGATGATGACGACGACGATGATGATGATAATGATGACGACGACATTAATGATGATGATTATGGTAAAGTTCATGAACAACACAGTTCATGATCTTTTTTAGTTTATTAACTATACCCTCATAATGAATTCATTATTTGCAACAAGAAGTTCATTAACCATTGTTGCAGTTCATAACTCAAAAACTAGTTTATGAACAGCTTAAGAACTAATGAGCCATTTTTGCAAGGGTACTTATGTGGAAATTGGGAAACGTCAACAATTGCTATATAATCATTCATTATTAAAATAAACACAATACCATGAAACTTAAACCACACCTTTTTTAACCTAAATTCTTAACAAAGAATACATTTAAATAAAAAAAGAAATGTTTTGTAAGTAAATGCACATAAGGCCAACCGGAGTCTCTGATGATGTAAATATAGAACCGCTTCAATACGTGCAAAACCACGGTGATACATTTTTTTACCTACATATTATTAAACACATAACGTCATAATCAAGACTATTGCCAAGCAATATATGTCCCCTACCAGCTCCACCATTGTCAGAACTTTTTTTGGGGGGGTTGCCATAGCAACCAGAATTTTTGATGTAGGAACAAAATGAAATGACGTGCATAATGTCCATATTGCCATCTATCCATGTTTGAAGTTTTATGAAAAAATTTGAAGAACTTTTAAAGTTATCGCAGGATCCAGAAAAGTGTGACAGACAGACAGACAGACAGACGCACAGAGCGCAAACCCTAAGTCCCCTCCATTGAAACCGATAGGGGACAATAAATATTTATTTGTTGGAGACGGAGATAAAATCATTTCCTATAAAAAAAGGATATTGTATCGTTAAATGATAAGATTGAAAACAAAGTTATTTTTAGGCAAATGTTAAATTATAAAAAAGGAATGTGATACGTCACATGGTTAATTAAAAAACATTAAAACACAAAACAGACAACACTCTAATAACAATCTTGACTAGGCATACACATAATAAAATCTAAAAAAAAGTGTTTTGTAATAATAAATATATTTCTCACAATGGCAATTCTTAAGCATGTACTAATTTTTATTTTTTATTTTTATACCCTCAGTTAAACATGTCTATCTAACCACTACCTGAACAATAGACATTGCTCGTTATGTAAATTTTACTATTTTAAGTTGAAACTTTTCACGTTTTGGTAAATCAACAAAGAAAAAAAATGTTTCAGATTCCCATATTTTTGTTGTTGTTATTATATTTATAAGGAAACAGTATTACTGAGCATTTACCATGCTCTAAAATATCCGTTATATGCATCTTTTGACGATTTAAAAACCTGATAATTATAAAAGGGTTGCAACGCGAAACGATTGAATAATTTGGAGAATTTTGTTTTTGTTAAATTATGTGACACTACGAGGATTGCTTTTATTAAGTATAAAATACAACAGTCATAGTACATGAGCACGGATGGTCCAGTGGTCTTGGTGATAGACTTTTACTCCAGGGGTCAGTTGTTCAAGCCCAGTTGAGGGTTACTTTTTTTTCTTCCTTTAATTTTATTCTTGTTTTTTACTAGAGCTTTTTAGATCAAATGTTTTCATTTATCAATAAAAAGCATTTAATGACAAACTTCAATACGTGAAAATCTGTTAAAAGGCCCCTAATAGTTGTTGTAAGGCAAAACGTTTTGATAAAAATAGGGTAAAATGACTGTAAAAATATAATTATGTGCAAATATTATTATGTAACACAAATAATATTATTATCTAGAACAGTTACAAAAAGCATAAATGAAACATTTATAAACAACTTTTGTGTCTTTCAGTCTATACATTTAACTTAAACCATATGCAATTATGGTGCACAATGATTCAGAATATATGGATAAAAAACAATTTCTTAGAAGTTTGTATCAGACTCTAGAATACATCTATTTTCAAAACATCAACTAGTTCTGGTAAGAACAATGAGGCATTATGTATAAAACATCGGACAGAGTGTAAGGTTTCAAATGAACATTTTGAAATCATCCATACATATTCTGTTCCCAAAAATATTTATCACAGCTTGTATAGATAGTGACAATAAAAACATAATATTCAGATTAAAGCTCTAAGTAAGGATATGTAAATGTTGTAAAACAATTACTTTACAACTACATTCATTTTAGACTATAACCTATATAAATAGTCACACACTAAATATTGTTTGTTTCCTGCACTATACCCCATGCTTATTATCAAGGGTGGGACAGTAAATGTACCTCACACAATTGTAATTTTGCTGTTTAACTTCTTTTTGAACAAGGCTGTTGTGTTCACACACTTTGTTAACTTATGTTGTAGCTAAAATTTATTTGGTCCTTTCCCTAAAATTATATATTCAAACATGGCAAATTATACTGTATTAGACATAATTTTTGAGTTTTCCAAACCCAAGTGTAAAATAAAATATTTTCATCATGGCGCATACATTGTTTTCGATTGGGGTTATTTCTCCGCTTTGGTTGCACAATGTGAGACAAACAATATTTCATTTTCAGCCACACGTATAAAGACACCAAATGTATGAGACCCACACATGTGGTCTTAAAGCTCCATATCTTGTCACTGTACCACACATGCCGCAGAATTTTCACCCGTCTGCCCAGCTGCCTTAGCAAAGCAAATAGCTTGCATCCACTCGTTTTGAGAAGTGTCTGAGTCTGCCTGGATGTAAAATGTGCGCCCATTTTCCTTCGACTTGATTGAGAACGCGTGCAGCTTTTTATCCACCATGCTCTCAGAAATTTCAGAGTTTGTAAGGGGAATCTGCTTGCAAGCATCCTGTAATCAAAGCAGTGTTTTTGTATGTAATGCACATAATAATGAGCCGCGTCATAAGAAAATGGGTCTAATGTCACCTGTGGCCAGGGTAGTTCCAGGCTTGCCTGCACATCCAGGCAGTCCGGCCAGGAGCTCCCGTGTGAGATGAAGTCACAAAACCTTGCTTTACTTCATGGCGAACATGGAAGCTTCTGACCAGACATAATTAAGTTTTGGGTAAAACAGGGTTTCAACATTTCTTCATGTTTGTAGAATTTTTCATTGTATTCAACTGTGTACAGTATAATAACAACAATAGGTATACGTCATCTAAAACAGCCACAAAAGACAACAGACACACAAACTGTGAAGGTGGCTTTTATCTTAACTTCTATTTGATTATTTACTCTGATTAAAATTGATGAACAGTGACATGACATTCATCAAAACTATATTTTAAATTAATTTGAAATTTTAAAAAGTGAACCATTGGGTCTCAGGACAATCACAGGAAATCCAACTCAATTGAACTATTCTGAGAAGGTGGACTTCAGAATAATAATAAAAACTTTATGAAACATATCTAGGCATTTTTTTTTCAATCTCAGCTGAGATTTCATTATAACAATGTTTTAATTGAAAATGTGCCTTCTATATTATTTACAAGGCTTCACAAGGCCATAAAAGGAAAACTGCCCCAACCCCTGGCAGCCATATATATTTTAACAGACTGGAACCATTATCAAACTGAGCTGAGATATCATTATAACAAATGCTGTGACCAACTTTCTGGAAGGTTGAACAAACAAGAGGGCCATGGGATCTAAAGCATTCACATTAGACCCAAAGGAACTAAACGATTCTAAATAGGTGGAATACTTAATAAAACATAAATACTTTACTTCTAGGGACATTTTTATTTTCAAACCTGACTGACATATCATTAAAACAAAACAATTTTGCGTAATACCCAGGAACTGCTTTAAATTATGGGCCTTGGTCAGTGACCTCACATAATGACCTCAAAGACATACATGTTTACACAAAATTTAACTTCAATAAAATAAATATTTTATTTAAATGTTGTTCCCCTTAATAAAATTAAACTGTTATACTAGTAAATACCAAAACCAAACAAGAGGGCCAAGATGGCCCTAGTTCGCTCACCTGAGAGGAGTCGGTTCATTCAATCTTTACCAAATGTCAAACTTGACCTAGATATTGTCCAGACAAACATCATTATTTCATCTGCGAGTCATGATCAATAAACCTATGAAGTTTCATGATCCTAGGCGTAAGCATTCTTCAGTTATCATTCAGAAACCATTTTTGCTAAGATGAGTCACCGTGACCTTGACAGCCATTGTGTGAATACGTTATTTGGCACTGTGACCTTGACCTTTGACCTAGTGACCTGATAATCAATAGGGGTCATCTTTGAGTCATGATCAATGTACCTATGAAATTTCATGATCCTAGGCATAATCGTTCTTGAGTGATCATCCGGAAACCATTTTACTGCTTTGGGTCACCGTGACCTTGATCTTTGACCTAGTGACCTGAAAATCAATAGGGATCATCTGCAAGTGATGATCAATGTATCTATGAAGTTTCATGATCCTAGGAATAATCGTTCTTGAGTTATCATCCGGAAACCATTTTACTGCTTTGAGTCACCGTGACCTTGACCTTTGACCTAGTGACCTGAAAATCAATAGGGGTCATCTGCAAGTCATGATCAATGTATCTATGAAGTTTCATGATCCTAGGCATAAGTGTTCTAGAGTTATCATCCGGAAACCATTTTACTATTTCGGGTCATCGTGACCTTGACCTTTAACCTAGTGACCTCAAAATCAATAGGAGTCATCTGCGAGTCATGATCAATGTACCTATGAAGTATCATGATCCTTGGCATAACCGCTCTTGAGTTATCATCCGGAAACCATCTGGTGGACGGACCGACCAACATGAGCAAAGCAATATACCCCCTCTTGTTCGAAAGGGGGGGGGGGGGCATAATGAGAAAACTGCCCCCCTCCCAGCAGCCATGTTATTCAACTGACGGAACCATTTTAGAACTCAACTCTCGTATCAAGGAAACAAATGTTCTGAGCAAATTTCATGAAAATTGGGCCAAAAATGTGACTTCTACTGTGTTCACATGTTTTCACTATATACATTTAGAGAAAAATGCAGCGCCCACTGGCAGCCATGTTTTTTCACCGATCTGGACCATTTTCGAACTCATCCGAGACATCAATTGAACAAATCTTTTGACCAACTTTCATGATAATTGGGCAAAAATTGTGACTTCTAGTGTGTTAAAATGGTTTCTCTATAGCCAAATAAGGAAAACTGCCCCGCCCACTGGCGGCCATGTTTTTCAACGGATCGGAACCACTTTTGAACTCAACCAAGATATCATTAAGACAAACATTTTGACAAAGTTACATGAAGATTGGACATGAAATGTGACTTCTACAGTGTTTACAAGGTTTTTCTTTTTTTGACCTAGTGACCTAGTTTTTGACCCGGCACAACCCAGTTTCGAACTCGGCCGAGATTTCATTGGGACAAAGCTTCTGACCAAGTTTCATGAACATGGGACAAGAAATGTGGCCTCTAGTGTTTACGAGCAAATGTTAACGGACGGACGGACGGACATACGACAGACAAAGACCGGTCACAAAAGCTCACCTGAGCAATCAGGTGAGCTAAAAATATATCAAACAGTTCAACCAGCTTTTATTACTGACCACTGATATAAAAGCCACACACCTTGAAATGAAATACATGGCATAGTAAATTTAAGTATAAATAAGAAACATATTTTATCTATGCCAATTAGAATATATCTGGTGGTTACAAGGTAGAAATCCGTCTCTTTTGCGCTTTAAAACTTAAAAATAATCGCGTTTGTCGAAATGGACGTATACGTCTAGAAATCCTACTTTCGGTTTTAAAAACGGTACCATTTGAAAAATAATAAATAACTTGGTAACTAGACTTAAGTTTTAATTTTATCTATCTCATTTAAAATATATCTGGTGGTTACAAGGTAGAAATCCGTCTTTTTGCGCTTTAGAACTTAAAAATAATCGCGTTTGTCGAAATGGGCGTAAAAGTATAGAAATCCTACTTTCGGTTTTAAAATTTGAAAAAATAATAAATGACTTGCTAACTAGGCTATAGATTTAATGACAATTTTGCACAGTTTCAAATTTCATCTATATGTATTGATCAAGATGTACTTCATTTCAAGGTGTCTGGCTTTAACATCTGGCATTCAGCAAAGTGAGAGGGAAGGTCAGTAAGCTGAGATGTAAATAGTTACACACTGCAATGATCAATATCTGGGGTCTAACAAAATCTAGAGCAGAACTAAAAATAGATTGGGAAATATGACTCAGCAGGTTAAACAATGGAGATAGATACTGCAAAATTGTGTACATGCTGTCTTCATTTCAGCTTTCTCTTAGTTGATAGGCTTACCATAAGTAATAATGACTAAAACAGTTGTTAATTATGAAAATTCTGTGTTATGAAAAATTAAATAAAACAGTTAATGGTACATAAAACTGACATAATAAAACCAAACTTTACTACACAGGACACAAATGTTCTGACCAAATTTCGTGAAGATTGGGCAACTGAATTAAATAAAACTAGAGTGTTAACAAGATTTTACTATAGCCGTATAAGAAAAAATGCCCCGTCCCATTGGAAGCCATGTTTTTCAAGCAAACATAATTATTTTCGAAATCATCCAAGATATCATTGAGACCAATCTTCTGACCAAATTTCACGAAGATTGGACAATAAATGTGGCCTCTAGAGTGTTAACAAGGTTTTAATAAAGCCATATATAGCCATATAAGGAAAAATTCCCCGCCCCTGGTGGCCATGTTTTTAAAGCAACAAAAACCGTTTTCGAACTCATCCAAGATATCATTGGGACAAATCTTCAGACCAAGTTTCATGATGATCGGAAAATAAATGTGACCACTAGAGTGTTAACAAGGTCATACATTTCAATATAATTTAAAATATAACTTAAGAAGAACATGTGTCAAATGCGAAAAAAGCGAGATATTAAATTCTGAAATCGAAAATGTCTGTACAGCAGAATTCGCCAGAATGTATATCATGCATGTACGATGTGAATCTTAATTTAGTTTAATGGTTGTTTTTAAATTCCTGCAGTGATGTCTATTCATTCGACACACGAACACTAACTCCGATCCTAATCAAAAGACAAATTCTTCGGTTATTGTAAGAAAATATGTACGAAATATATTCGTCACCATCAGCTCGGGCTCTAATTTGTCTTTGCTGCATTTTATGAAATTCGTCTTCAATATCTTGCCTATTTTGTGTTATTGTAACATGTATTTATCAATATATTACAATTTAACACATATAAAAATTGTATAGTCTCGCTTTAATTGTTTGACAAAAGAATGCCATATTGTACAAAATCATCAAACAATAAAAAACATATTCAAAAGTTTGCTATCTTCCAGAATGTAAAACTATCATTTATAATTAATTCCACTTAATCTTCTTGTGCTTAATACAAATATTTTAAAAAGGGAGACAGCTCTGTCAATTCAACATAATTTTTCATTTGCAGTTACTTCCCTTGACATGATAAACTATATAGTGTTCAAAAGCTGTTATTACTATATAAATATAAGGAAAATGAGCCCCCCCCCAGCGGCCATGCTTTTTTACCGATCCGAACCATTTTCGAACTGAACTGTCATATCCAAAAAACACATGTTCTGACCAAATTTCATCAACAGTGGACCAAAAATGTGACTTCCCATGTTTTCACTATATACATATAGAGAAAACTGCCCCGCCCCCTGGCGGCCATGTTTTTTCACCGATCTGGACCATTTTCGAACTCGTCCAAGAAATCAATAAAACCAATGTTTTGACCAATTTTCATGATGATTGGGCAAAAATTGTGACTTCTAGAGTGTTTACAAGGTTTTTCATGTTTTTTACCTAGTGACCTAGTTTTTGACCCGGCAAAACCCAGTTTCGAACTGGGCCGAGATTTTATTGGGGCAAAGCTTTTGACCAAGTTACATGAAGATGGGACAAGAAAGTGTTTACGAGCAAATGTTTACGGACGGACGGACATACGACGGACAAAGACCGGTCAGAAAAGCTCACCTGAGCAATCATGTGAGCTAAAAAGGTTTTGATACAGTATTACTAAATGAACAGTAATTACACTAATACAACCATTCCTAGCAAACAAATCTCGAAGCAACTATTATATAAGTGTATTTAGGAGAATGTGGCCGTTTACCGATGTACGTCATTTACCACCCAAATTGTATAAAATACTGTTGTAAACTTCTATATATGCCTGATGGAAGATAACCAAAAAACTGTTATAAAATGTCATAGTCATTAGATGATATTAAAGGGCGAAATTGGGCTTCGGATGTAAAGGAGCTTCTTTTTAAATATGGTTCGGCTTTATTTGGGTCTTCCAGGATGTTGGTGATATTGATTTATTCATGCTCCATTTTAAACAACGTCTGACAGATTGTGCGACTCAAACCTGTCACGAAAACATAAATGACTCTTCTAGATGTGATACTTACACTACAGGCATTAAAAGTTTGTTAAACATTTAGACATTGAAATGTCTTTTCATTGCAGGCAAGCGTTAGCGAGATTTCGTTGTTCGGTTTCAAATAGAGTTAGATAGACAATTAGGAATACCAAGAAATCTTAGAATATGTGCACATTGTCAATCGGAAAATGAATCCGTAATAATAGAGGATGAAAATAATCATGTATTTTTATAATGTTCTAAATATTCTGAAATTAGGCAAACTTATGTGTATGATTGGTATCATGGCAGATATATTATTTTGATTTTTTTTATCTGTTAAGAAATAAAAATGAGTTTGTTATTAAAAAAAAATAGCCTTCTATGTTAACCAGTTAATACGTTTTTCATATGGAACGTAATACTTGTAGTTTTAGTGTTTTTTTTTCTCCAGTCAAATGTCATTGTAAATATTTGACTGGAGATACAACTCTTTGTATTATCTGTATATACATTATGTACACATGTTGTATTATGGGCCTGAGGCATTTCTTTACAATAAACTTACTACTACATTTACAAACCTCAGGAGAATTTCCATACAGAAGAATTGTGCTTTTCAATAAGAACCATTGTTTCTTCCACTTTCTTGAAATCTTGGTCCTCTTCATCAGCCATCCCTTGAGCTCTTGCGGCCTGATATCATCATCTGTAGGAGCACTAGATGAAGATCGGTTAGTGAGACTGTTTGTGCGACTGTCTGATCCTTCAGAGGAAGCCATAATAACTTGATCACTAGATCAGCTCTGCCTCTTAATCTATTGGATAAAGAACTATTCTTAACAAAAAAGAATTTTATTAATTCTTCATAAAACAACAGACCAATTGGAAACTGTATTAAATCTCCATACAAATATATATTAAACCAAAATAACAAAAATGTTGTGAAACAATTATTTTTTTTTAAGTTCTGAAAGATTAGATACACAAAAATATTTAAAAATTACAGGCGTCTCAAGTTTAGAGACACTTTCACAAATAGATTGAAAGCCCCTGTACGACGTTGTGGGTATAATTGAAATGATAAATGAAAGCATGTACCAGATACATACAAATATGTCTTTTTTGTTCTTAAGCAAGTTAAAATTTTATTTTTAAATTTGTTTAACTGATATTTACACCAAGCCTATACTTTTCCCACTTAGATCAAAGATGAGCATCTCTCATAGTGTGAGCTTGTAATAAATGAACTAAAATAGGCAGACTACAATTAAATTGTTTGACCTTAAATTATTGTCTTTCATATCTTCAAAATTAAAATATGCAAACTATGATTTGTTTGCAGTTGAACTGTTGTCTTTGACACCTTAAAACATTCATAACTCTAGTGAAAACAAATTCACACTCAAAGGTTTGAACAGGATTGCTGTTGGTACTGAAATTGATAATTAACACAGAGTTATATTGTCATCACTGGAACCAATTGACATAATTTTGTCATCAAATTTGCTAAATTTATAGCGTTACAATGTTCTGATTATACACAATTAATTTATAACTGATAACGCTGCATTTTAACACCCCATCTAAACCATCTGAAACACAATGTTGATTAGGAGGTACTTGATGATTTTTGATATCTGAAACTGATATGCTATTTGTATAATTTAAATACTAGTATTCAACAAATGTTGTCCTAAAAACTTTAATCTGGTATTCTTGCAAGTTGGACATTCTTGTGGTATTTCATTAATGCTGCCTGGCTTTTGTTTACAATTAAATCTGCCATTCTTAACCTTTAACTGTTAACACTTTTTGTCAGGGACTTTTTAGACTGACCACGAATTCTTTGGAATTAAAAATGCTTGGGGTTGCACACCCCTTATTTTGATTATTTTTGAAGTGAAACTTATAAAATATTTTAAGTTTGATATGTAAAATTGTTAAGAGTTCCGCCTTTCATATCAGGAAAACGATATGCGTCCTCACATTTATTCATGATGATTCTCTAAAACAAATATAATACATATATAATGTAAACAGTCAATCAAACAAAACATTTAAAATGTTATGCAAATAAAATAATTCAAATAATCGCGCTCACGTAATAATAATACATACAGAAATTCATATACAATATAAATACCAACAATATATTTACCAACATATATCCTTCCATACTCGCTAAGGCGCTCTTAAAAACAATTTCAATCTTAACATTTATTTTCCTAAATAGACAATAACAATAAATGATGTCAGCGTCAAACCTCAAAGTATTTGGCGCAAACGTTATAATTAACTTTCGCGTACATTAACGTCGTATATAAATATTATTTATAACGGCGTTAACAAAAATTGTTGCCATTTTTTTTATTTGGGGCTTAGCTTTAAAATAACTGTGATATTTCTTATTCATGTGTCTATAATTCCACTTATTTAAAGTGATATAACCTTAATTGTATGTGTGTTTTATTTTGTTCAGATCAATGTTTTTTTTTCATTTTTTATTCAGTAATATTGATTTACAGGGGAAATACCCAATTTGATGATAAATAAGAATGACAGACAATGGTGTTGTTTTTGTTGTGACAACAGTTAAAATTAATGGTTTGTGGAATAAAAAAAAGAAATTCGGACATGATTTTTGTTAATTTTTATTTATCTGATATATAATCATGAAGTGTGCTAATGACTTTTCCTAAAGTACCGCGAGAATATCGGATTTTATATTAAATTTTAATAAAACAAAAGCAAAAGTTCAGATTCCAACGCTTGTCATGAAATATCGATGGAACTTTGAGATTTGTTTCTTCCGAAGATTAATTAACATCGCATGCATTTTACAAAAAAATAACACATGAACTGATAATACCTTACATCAGTTCACTTACCGAGTGTAATTGGCAGCATTTCGAAATATTGTAAAATTTGCGATTTATTTTGGAAATTGTCATTCAATTTACCGTAAAGTGATAATTGTTTGTCGTAACAACTCGAAAATTTAAACAAAATTTGTTTGTAGAGCAAATTAGACATAAATACGGTTTTACCATCTGTGTCTGTATGATCGAACGTAAATCAATAAATTAAACAAGTATTTTTAACTAAAACTGACGAGTCGCAAAATCTAGTCTGACGTTTCGTCCCCTTGTTACTTCGAACATACTAGTTTTGTTAAGGCATGAAAAAATTGTTGAATCCAAACGAATATTAGATTAATTAATATATTTAAAAAAAAAACTAAGAAATTATTGTTGGACGACGCCATACTTACGTGTGCAATACTCTGCAAGAAAATAAGACATAATCTGAGGATTCCGTTATAGTGTTTTGTATTTGGAGCCCGAATCACATACAGAGAACATACAAATATTGAAAAACACCATCAGTGTGTGTATTTTGACGAAAGCCAAAAACATAATCATACATTTAAAGCGTTTAAAAAAGATTGATATTGCACTCAAAAGTATATTTACCATGACAGGCTTAGTATACGGTTTCAGTCGGTTTACCGCGTGATGATCACAGGCGCTCGATGGCAATGTTTCTTTTTGTTCTTTTTTTTATAGATACATACATAGTGGAACTATCTTTTTTTAAGAAAAGGTTTTGTCGGAATATTTTTTTTTATTAAGTATGTGTATGCATTATAATAAACAACGGGTAACTAAAAACCCCACAAAATCCAACATTGACATTGAGCGCCTGTGGTGATGATTTTAAAAAGGTAACTGTGACGGTTTTAGTCAGTTTACCGTGGCGGTTTTAGTCAGTTTGCAGTGTGATGGGTTTAGTCAGTCTACTGTGTGAGGTTTTAGTTATCTTTTACCATGACTGTTTTAATCAGTTTGCCGTGTGATGGGTTTAGTCAGGTTACCGAAAGATTTATAAATACACAAAGATTTGAAACATCAATTCGGACCAATATGAAGTATCGGAAATTCTCGCCGCGAATACGAGATCTACATCACGTGACATCGGGCAGTCGCCAATCTCCCTCTGGCTGCTATGTCATTCGCTATGGCAGCGCGTCCGGCCGCTTGATTCCAATAAACTGAATTTCATGATTTTGCCCAGGTTTGTATGTATGTCTAATACACATACCTGTTTTGCCCAACAAAACTGAAAACATGTGAAAAATAAAAACGTTCCGATATTTATTATAGCGTTGATATATTAAAAATGATTTTAAAATGAAACAATAAATTTGAAAAAATGTGTATCTGAACAAATGTTAGGCAACAATACGTACCGGTAATAATTGTATTAATTTAAAGGCCGAGTTCGCTTTTTTACAATTACACCTTTCCAAACGCCATTCCCTTAAACTTACTTATTTGCTCACATACTACTCATTTTAAGCATTATTCAAGTAAAAGAATACACAAGTAAAATAGTTTAAACAAGTTTTCATATAAACACATGTTAAAATATAAACACATTGTTTGTTAAAAGCATCTTTTTTTAATTTAAAATGGTATCCATGGGTACCATTATTTGAATGTTGGTATTTTATCCTCAAATTAATTTTTGTTTTATGTTTTAAACATACATGTATTACTTAAAATTTGTTAAATAAATCTTGATGAATAATTATAGGAAATGTGTACACAATTTTTAATATATGTGAAAATGCATACAATTAAACAAATGAACTGAGTTGTTTTAATTATTGACATTCCAAAACTTATTAATGTAAACCGGAAATACTTAATGTGAAATACTGTTATCGCATACAAAGTACATGTCAATACACAAAATCCATACAACCAGTCCACTGAAAGCTTTTAATAATTTGAAGCAAAAAACTGGTCATCATGGTAACCATTTGTCTTTAACATTGTAAAATATAAAAATGTGCCTTCAAATAAAGGCTGGTTCAACATTAGTAACGTTCAAATTGTACCCTGTTCTTACATTGATACATGACAAATGCAAAAAAAATATTGCAAAGTCAATGTGTATTACTTTATTTCAGTTAAAATAACATTAATACTATTATCTTCATATATATGTAATCAAATTACATAGTTATATAAGTATGGACCAAATGAATAACTTATTCATAAAAAGAAGAGGTTCTAACAATGTACATGGTTATTAAAGAATCTAACAAATTAGAAACAATGCAATGTATCACTATTTGATTATTTCCAAACATGAACCAGGTTTTTAAATATTTGTTTTATAAACAAAAATCACACAACATGGGCTATACTTGAAATGCATGTTAATTAAAAAATAATGACATCATAATGCAATATTGTCAGAATTAACCATTTATTGCAGGCAAATCAACAATACATGCAAATATACACGTAATAATGCTTTACTGCACACAACTCCCTATATAAAACATTTATTAATGCAATAATTGTCAGCAATTTTTCAAAACTGTACATTCCAAATAAACAATTACTTTGGAATAAGAGGTTTGGGACATGTTTTCTCTTTTGCTGACTCAGACCTGAAAAATTTGGAAATGTGATCATACAAGTACCACTGTCTTGCTAAAGGGAGCACTGGAATGGTCTTAAGTGGAGGCATGGCATTCTTATGTATTGCACACTACAAAAGATCAAAACACTCCTTGGTAGAGTCAGCATACTCCTTACAATGCAAAACACCGTGGTCATCTTTGGAAACAAAGAAATTGCGCTATTTAGTTATGCTTTTTATGTTCCTTAACTAGGCTTCAAGGTGTGACCGCCACTCTAAGAATTTGACCAGACTCTCCATGTCAGACACGAGATGCGGAATGTTGTGACCCGACCGTTATGATGATCGTACGGTTGTAGTAATGTCTTGAATTTTCTCTGCATCACTCGCCCTCCACTTCACTTGACAAACCAAACACCAAAATGCCAGTCAGGAGCAAACTTTGTGTGGCCTGCTAGCATGGTGTTGATGCTGATGGATTCATGAAGGCCTAAAAATTAGGGATGTCACCGAATATCCGAATATCCGAATATTCGGTCCCGGACCGAATATTCGGATACAGTTTTCCGAATCGAATATTCGGAAGAAAAAATAAAAAAATCGAGTAATTTCAAAGACTTTGTATTCGTGAAATTTGCTTCAAACATTTAAAAAAAAAATGTTCCTCGTGTCATAATGTTTATTCCTGCTACGCGCGATAATGCGTCGCTATGGTGATGACATTATACCGGTCATAAATCCCGCTAATTGCCTAACAAAGACAGACACTTTGTGTCAAAATTATGATAGGTGCAAATCGCGTCGGCAATCAAAACACCGACCCGTCTTGATATAATAACTCGAATTACATTTAAAATGATCAAAGATTAAATGAGTAAAGGAAGTGCCGACTCGGTGTGAAAAACAAAAATGATCGTATGGTTATAATCACGTTGTCCAATCAAAAAAGCTTTAAGAAAATAATTTACTCAACCTCTAATGAGTATTTGCGTATCGTATGGTCCACACTTTAATTAATTACTCAATATTCAATCAGGTATTATACTTAAAGAAATGTTTTTGGTAGTTCGCCCTCATTTAATTAAAAATATTATAATTGCTACACGCATAAAGTAAATCTCTGTCCAAGCAAAATGCCACCTACGCCATCCGCTGCTTGGAAGTATTTCACGACATCATCCGATAAGAAGTCGCCGATCCAAGTGACTTTTAAACGTGGCAACTTTAAAAGACTGACTGTTTAGTCTGTTAAACAGGTTCAAAGCGTGTTGTTGCTATGTACATAATTCGTTTAAGTTCTGTTTTGTCATGTAATTATTTTGTCGTCATGTAATATAATGTTTCTCGTTCTATTGTTGATGTACAATATTAATAGTTTAAAAACAGTTTTTGTCATTCAATTTTATCACTAAAAAGTAATCAACAAAATCAGCTTAGAATTAGCGACGGCAACGCTGTGTCAATATTTAGTCACTTCCGGTGCACTTCCGGTAAAAACGAAAGTAGAATTCATGCAGTAATGGTACGGTAAACAAAGTTGACTTTTTCCAACAGATGTTGACCGAATATCCGAATATTCGTTCGGAAGGATGACCGAATATTCGAATACCAAAATCGGTATTCGTTGCCATCCCTACTAAAAATTAACAAGAGTGCCAAACTGTCACAAGATACGCCCGTTCGGAGGTTTTGGACACCATGCTTAATGCTTGAAATGCACTAAGTGACCTCGAGACCTAGTTATTGACCCGGCATGACCCATATTTGAACTTGACCTAGATATCATTTAGATGTAACATCTGACTAAATTTGGTGAAGATCAAATGAAAACTACTTCAATTAGAGAGCGGGCACCATGCTAAATGCTTGAAATTCATTATGTGTCCGATCGTGACCTCGTTTTTGACCCGGCATGACCCATATTCGAATTTGATCTACATATCATCTAGACTCAACTTCTGACCAAATTAGGTGATGATCAGATGCAAACTACTTCAATTAGAGAGCGGACACCATGCTAAATGCTTGAAATGCACTAAGTAACCTTGTGACCTAGTTTTTGACCCGGCATGACCCATGTTCGAACTTGACCTAAATATCAACTAGATGCAACTACTGACCAAGTTTGGTGAAGATCGGATGAATACAATTTGAATTAGAGTCCGGACAAAGTGGCGCCGTTGAAAATGCACTAATTGACCCTATGACCTAGTTTTTGACCCGGCATGACCCATATTCGAACTTGGCCTATATATCAACTAGATGCAACTGCTGACCAAGTTTGGTGAAGATCGGATGAATACAATTTGAAATAGAGTCCGGACAAAGTGGCCCCTTTGAAAATGCACTTATTGACCCTATGACCTAGTTTTTGACCCGGCATGACCCATATTCGAACTTGGCCTAGATATCAACTAGATGCAACTGCTGACCAAGTTTGGTGAAGATCGGATGAATACAATTTGAATTAGAGTCCGGACAAAGTGATGCCTTCCGCCCGCCGCCCGCCGCCCGCCGCCAAGGGGTTTCACATAATACGTCCCGTATTTTATACGGGCGTATAAAAAGTTAAATGTCAAGTGTAAAACTAAAACAATAAATGTGTGTCTAATTATTCCCTCTGTATTATTCAATTGTAAAACTAAATTGACTGCCATTTACTTTTCTAAACACATTTCATGCAATTTTAACAATATTTTAGTAACAAATGTCAATTTTAAGCAATCTTTATTTTAACAGGCATACTATGATAAAGTGTTCACTTTAGAACTATAAACTCAATAAATGTTGCATACATTCAAATCAATACTTATCATCTAAAATTGATTACAAATGTCGTAATGATTTAACCATAACATTAAATATGAATTAGTTCTTAACTATTCTTTCATGCAATTGTATTAATAACTGTTCAACAAAGAACTATTGTTTAACATTAAATTTTCCTTGAATCACTCGCCACATGCAATACCACAGGACAGAATGGTTCTTAAATTGGCAGACATACAAATAAACAAGTCCACAATTTCTGTAAATAATGTATCAATGAACCAGTATATGTTCAACATAAATCAAATACATTTGTTTACTACCGTATTCAAAAATCCACAGATACACATTTTTGACAAAGAATGTTACATGTAAGTTGTTTATATGGAACAAAAAATGATTTTGAAATGAGCGTTTAAATACTGCTTTACCTGTGCGTTCTTCTCTCCATAACCATAGTGCTTGAAATAAAGGTGCACTAAGCTTATGATACAGGCCTCACCCTTTCCAGGCAGCTCTGCCTCATCAATCAGGTAGAACGTTTGATTTCCTGTTCCAAGAGAATAATTGCTATAAAGACTAAGGTAAATTGCACGCAAATTATGTCAAATCATCCAAACTATGTACATTCTCTTCTTAAAATAAACATGTATCTTATGTTTATATTCAAACAATTTTATAGTGTTATCATGTACTAACTTCACTTTTCATAAAATGCTACCTGTTCCCTTGGCGACGCAAAGTAGATAGGGCCGGCCTGTCTTGCATGGTGTGGATAATGCACAGTCTGTGCAAAATCCCACGAGTAATGCAGAGTTCCATCAAAGGAACATGGATCGGCTCCTGTAACAAAATGCTGTGTATAGATTTTAGGATTGAATTATCGTAATTCTGATATCACAGTCAGTCATTGGTATGTTTATGTTACTAACTTCATATTCCTTTACTAGTTTGTGCATAAGCATTTCAATATTTGACACATGTCATTGCCTTTCATATTCACATGCATTATCGATATTCTTAAATGTAAATTATTATCACTTCATATAAACTCTAGAGTGCTTATATGATGGACCAGAGGTCTTATTTAACAAAAAATGTCATTGTTATAGTTAATAACTTTATGAAACACCTACAAGATTAAAAAAATCATGAACTATGCCACATGTCCTTAAAATAATGAAAAAAATCATTATAGCTAATATAACAATTATAATAATTTTCATTGTAACAAAATACACAAATGTATAGTCCAATTAATTGTTCTATCTCACACCTATAACAATATTCTGAGATGCACAAGTGGCTTTATAGATAGTATCTATAACTTGTGTTTTATACAGAAGCCTCTGTTTCCTAGCAAGTTCCAAATAATCAGAGTATTGTTTAGCTGAATCTTCCTTGTCTCCTTCTGACATTTTGCCACTAGTATTAAGCTTTGCAAATTTTTTTTTGACAAACTAAACATAAATCTGTAGCTGGTTTGGTTACATTTATGTGGACAAAGATCTTTCCATCTTGACTTTTCTTGTTGTTCTACATGTTTGAAGTGACACTTGGAGATAGCCTTCTTTTTCTGCACTTTCTTGTTGTCATTATTCTAAAGTTATTTATAATAGTAGTACATGTATATTGCCATCATTAATACGACATTTAATCACAATGAATACGATATTTTACCTAGAGAAAGAAATAAACATACCGTGTAATCCAACAGGAAGTGTGTGTGTTTGTTGACAAGTTCAAACGGTGGGTGAAATACTCGGTAAATTGGACAAATAGCACGTTTTGTGAACAAGTGTATACTGTCAATTAGAATAAAAATTGATACTTTGATTGTTTATGAAAATAAATTGATAAGTGTCTATAAAACAATAATGGATTCGTTCATTAATGTAAATTCATAAATCAATTAGGTTATGTTGTAACGTAATTTATGGCGAAATTTGCAAACACGTTGTAGGCATATCCGCGACAGAATATGTATTTGAAAATGAAGAACAAATTTTGTTTTGTTGTTTTATTAATATTACCAATACTTTTTAATGGGAGGTATATGATCTATGATTGAAACTCATGTAAGGTTGCAGAATGACCAATAGTTTATCAATATTTATCATTTGTTGTGCACATGTTCTAAAGCAGAAGGCATCACGCACACATTTTAATTATGAATACAGGGAAAGATCCATATTCACGAAAGGTCAAGGTTGCTGCTAAAAAGAGAAAGGAGTTAAAACTGGTTCAGATAGCTAATACTATAAATTTTTAAGTCAAACAGTTGAAATTCAGTTTTTAAAGTATGATTGCCCCTTGCTTAATATGGTTTGAATGCACATGTTTATGCCCTTCACGGAATGTGTATGGATGTGTTTTAATTTTAAAGTCCAGCTTGTACATGTTACTATTATTGATTTGATCTCAAAATTATTTGGAATAAGTGATCATTATTTCAAGACAAAGTATATCCTGCGTCAACTGTGTTGCTGTGGCATAATGGATAAGGTGTTCGCCTAGCGATTGGTAGGTCACGGGTTCGATCCCCACTCGGGGAGCCTTCTCTTTATCTTCCCCAAAGACACCAAGTACTGGCTATAGGCCCAGGAAACAGACTTGAGAGCGTTTCTATAAGCCCGACGCTTTCGATGCAATCGAGCTAAAATAAATACCGGTAGTTTTAAACTAAACTGTGTCGGTTGTGTAAAGGTCACTAGGAACACTTATATTGTGTTTAAATTAATTTAAATTAAATTGTGTTAGGATTTCCTCATAAATTGAAGTGGAAGTACATACAATTGTTAGTGTCTGACCCATTACTTAATTGTGCATGATATGATTCCAAAACAAATCGGCACAGAAAACCATGAAACACCATGCTCCTCCCATGTGTTTGGCGATGGATCTTTGCACTTGAAAGTTGGTTCGCAGCATATTTTAGAATACATAAATTGTTGTCTCCATGCAGCTAGAAAACAACTGCAAATTACAATTGGAGGAAATATCTAGACAGCACTTTGCTTTAATATGGAAGTTTTAGCTTTTTTGTGGGGCTTGTATTGTTTAAAATCTACAATATTGTGATCCAATATAACAGTTGCTTGTCCAGATTTAAAATAGTGATACTTTTGAACTTTTATTACCACTTCCAAGTACTGTCATTCATAGTCAGTACTTATAAAGATAAGAAATTGTCAAAGTTTTTTTAAACTATTTTATTAAACTTTAAAACATCAGTCATGATTAGCAACATGTTTTCCTTCTTTATAGGTATGACTTGTGAAAGGATTTTTCTTTAGCCAGCTTGTGGAAGACTCGATATAGCAGTCACAATAGTTGAGTGTATGTTTGAGCGCGCGTCTCAAAGGTGGCACAAAGGTATCGAGGTGGCACTAAGGACTGGATGTTTTGAAATCTCACCGATAATTCTTCAGGGTAAGTAGGTTCCCCCCCCCCAACATATTTCGCATTATTTAAGTCAGGAAATGTAAGGCAATTCAGCGAAAATTATTTCATCTACAAATGTAATTTAAGTTGCAACTTAAATTTATAAAATCATAGATAACGAATGCTTCTTGAAAACTGTTACATGTATTTGAAAAATTTAATTTATTGATGTATGATGTTTTATAAAACGGAATCCTGTGCCTCACTTTATATCCGGTGTGCTCGTTTATTGCTTAAATATTAAACACATATATAGTCAATTAATCAAAATTAGCTTCAGGGTAATTTTACTTGAACAACTTCTTTATAAATTTATAGGAGTATGTATACATGATACCAGTCTTATTGCCTGAAGGTTAATATTAACTTGATCTTTATCTTCATCTATAATAGACACCATTATTGTTACCATGTCCGCATTAATACAAGTTAGAAACTAAGAATTCGACCAGAGCGAGTTTAGTTTACAGCATAAAACAGTCTGCTTTTTTGGCATTTTTTAAATAGGTTTGTCGCATAAAAATTAAGTTTTTTTGATCTTTAACAATTTGATCTTTGCTTCAGAATGTTGTTATGACAAACACAAGAATGGATGCAATTTTAGAATTTATTGTTCATAAAACACTTTAAAGTCATATAATAAAACATACATGTAGTTAATAAAACATGCAGTAAACACACAACAGTTTTAGTGATTTTCTGTGAAAGGAACAAAATAAAAAAATTATATTACAATTTACAGTGATTTTAAGCAGCTACATTTATACCGTATGACTATTCTGTACCTGAAAACAAGAATTTGTTGTAATAATGTCTGTAAACACATATTCAAACTATTTGAAATTTTAAGATTCAACTTAATTTGACTTGCACATATGGTACTCACTTTATCATTCTCTCATTAAAATGTTGAGTACAGAGGTACATATTGTGCAGCAATGCTGCTTTAATCAAATACCAACATCAAGTTCCTTGTTCACAGATTGATGGCAACTCACAATCTTGTATAAAAAAGGAAAGAAAATAGAAGAGATCACATAGGCTAGTCTCTTGAAGAGTAGTTTTCAACATCACTTAAAACAGTATAAATAGTTTATACACTCAGGAGTTGTACAGTAAAAATGTCATTATACCCACGTTTAAAGAGCCCCATAATTCATGAAAAAATAGAAATATGTGACCAAGTTACTATGATTTTTGCACCATAAAAAAACTTTGGCCAGTTTGGGAACCACTTTTGGAATTATGCCTCCAGACTAATCCAAAAGGCCTCATATTCCGACCTGGTGCACAGTTTTACTGTTGTGGAACAGTGGGCCCCATGGCTTGCTAAGCACCAGTCGAAACCTTTGTTTGTTCTGAAAAGTATCAGGAATTGTATAGAAACACTGTCTTGAAGTTTTAACAAACCAAACAATGCAATATATGAACATTCTTTCATTTGGCAAGATTATATTTTAAGTCTGATCACTAAACAAATTACTTTGGACACAAAGTAAAACTTAAGCCATGCATTTCAAATTATTTTTGTGTACCTCTACAACTGTGTAACTAATTATGTATAAGATCTCATCATTTAACAAAGAGCTTAAAATATTAATTACATGTGCATTCAGACAATATTGGTCACCAATAGCATGTCTAGATCTTTTTCATATCTTTATCTATAATTTAAAAGTATCCGTAGTAGTAAGTAAACCTAATGCTTAGATCTGTATACATGTTAGGCCATTCTATCAATACTATTATAACCTCGGTCTTTGGACCTATTTCTTTAACACTTATACCCTGAAATATTTCCAATAAAATTGTACAATTTTTTAAACAATGCTCAAAAACACCTCTTTACCTTTTCACATCCCAATATAAACGGGGCGAAAGGTAGTCATCAGTTGGTTAACTGATCGAGCACTGAAGTCGATCGACTGTGTTTTCCTCAGACTGAAAGGGAAAACTACCATCATAACTTATGTTCATAATAACATTTGCATCATATCAATAAACAAGTAGTTAATATAAACAAGGTATACTGTTGGGAAACTTCAACAAATATTTACAGTAATATAGACATACAGGTACAGTGACATTTATAAGAGTAAATTAGGTAGGTCACATCACAAGTTGAACACATAAATATCTTTAACATTGTATGATATAATATAACTAAATGATTGTGCTAATTAATTAGAGTATACATTTACTCCACATTAACTACAAATGCTTGCTAGTCGCAGTTGTCTACTTTTACTCTTGATATAGAACGCAATTTTCTAGAACATAGTTTTCCTGAATCAGTTTCATATTGTTTGATTTCAAATCATTAATTTTCTGTTTCAAACATTTTGTTTCCCCTAGCTCAATACTTTGAAGTCGGTCCTCTAATGCTAAAAGCCTCCTGACTATTTCATCTTTTGAGCAGCTCTTTAGTTCTCTAGTTTTTCTATGTGTGTCATTCTTGCTTGTAAGTTCAACTTCCAAATTAAACTCTCTTTCAAACTCGTCTGCTATAAAATTGTCGGTGTCTAATTCGCAAATCGGACTGTACTCTTCTTCCGCGCCTTTCGTCGCTTTTATTTCGTCGTCATATAAAGACTTCTCGCTGTAATCTTCAAATTTTGGCTCACCTACCATGTCCATTAACTGGAACGTGGATAAACAAACTGGTAAACGTTGTTCGACGTCGATTTTGTCATTCCCACTGTCTTCTATAAGGAATTGAGTCGAATTTTGAGGCGCTTTCGGACTAAGAGGCCTACTACCAAACATGTGAAGTGGTTTCTTGTGTATGACATTCGAATACGGATGATTACGACATGAATGCGGTAAAAACGTTGTCGGAACGTATTCATTACCTTTTCCAAAAACTGTTCCCGAATTTCGGCCCTTCTTCTTTCCACGACGCGTTTTCTTCTCCTTTTTAACTTCCAAAATTCCTGCCATCTTAATATCCAACAATTCCGATTTCTTCATAACACACTCCGGATCGTCAAATGTCATTATTCCACTTAAATGACGAGTTTTCAACACGACCCGTCGTCTGATCTGTATTGCCACGTTGTGTTGCAATTCGCGTGTGATTTTGTTTATATGTAAAGAGGTCACGTGGTCAAATCGTATGCAGTACGTTGCCAACGTTTTAGTTCGTTTCGTCTGCGTCCGGTGAAAACAGTAATTTGATTAGCTGAGACATGTTCGAGTTTCTCCGTTCTTGTCCGTAAGCACAATCTGAACGCTTCGGACAGTGGGCTACACCAATCGGAACACCTCGGACAATTCCGCCATATCGGCGAGTTCAGATTGTGGGCTACACCACACCGATCGCCGTTATGGCGGAATTGTCCGAGGAGTCCCGATTGCCGTAAGCATTGTATGACGTACTATTAGTGGTTATAGTATACTAATAATGTAGGGCGGTATACGGTAAACGGACCATGGACCATACGGCTCAGATTCTCGGACCATACGGCGCAGATTATCGGACTGTACGGCCCAGATTTGCGGACCATACGGACCACATGTTTCTTTCATGTACATTATCCTAAAACACGAATATACTTCTATAGTATGTGCTACCATTGTACTATGAATGTGTTACAAATAAATAAAACGGGAAATTAAACATTTGTGTCATATTTTTGCAATAGTTATTATAACTCTCAGATTTTAAATTCATTTTAATGTTGTCATCAACTATTCATTTAAGCAGTACGCATCACGCAAACATGCACTTAAATGGACAGAATAAATTTTAATAAAGTTGTAAATTAATATTTATTAAAACATAAAACATTTAAAACATGCCGAGTGGTGAAACTAAAACTAGTTTAAAACTAGTCCATGTGAGTGCAATGCAGCTTCGAGGAAGTCCCTCTGCACCTTATGGTTTTGGCAGTGCAGCAGCATGTGGAGTGCAGTGAGGGGTTCCTGGCACCTAGGACATGCAGGGTCTACACCGAGGACATACTTTCCCGCGCCACCGGCTAATAGGGTGGTTCCCATCCTCAGGCGCGTGATGGCTCTGTCAAGCACAATGCGTGCTGAGTATCTGTCAGGCGGCCTGAGGGTTTTCGCGGGTCTGGTAAAAGTATGTCGACGTGAAGCCAAATTGTCGGTCCGGAGATTCTACTGACCCACGACAAATTTCTTTGTCAGGAAGCAGATCTCAGTAGGTGCCAGGGGTTCCCCAGCATCTACGGCCCCTCTCAAGAGGCCCTCCTTAGCCCCCCTGTCGGCCTGCTCATTCCCACTGATGTTGACATGTGCTGGACACCATACTAATGTGACCTTTAAAGATTTATCTAGGCACTGTTGATGAAGTTCCAAAATGCTAGTTAAAATATCAGGCCTAGATCGCTATTTCTGTTTTGTATAGACTCAAGAGATGACATTGAGTCTGATAAAATAGCAGTTTTAGTAGGTTTATTGACCAATATCCAGCACAAAGAGTATTTAATTGCCAAAAGTTCTGCTGTAAAAATAGAGAGATTGTTGCTGAGCCTGTGCGTTTTGGTATTATTTTTTGAAGGAATTGCAAAAGAGTTGGCTACCAAACCAGAATTAGGGCATTTGGAGCCGTCAGTGTAGATTTTTAGATGCTCAGCATACATATTATCGATAAGGGAGAGAGTTTCTGACTTGATGAGGTGTGGCAAGTCCGTTTTCGTTATTTATAATAATAATAATAAGTTATGGCCATGTCCATACTTGATATTTATATCGTCTTCAATAATAACGATTGTCACACTGTACCTTTAATTAGTAATTAAAGACGTGCTCACTCTATTAGCATTAGTGTAATTACCAACATCAATCAATATTTATGTTATAAATAGCGCACCAGATGTGCAAACATAAGCCGTTGTTGTCTACAATTATAACGATTATCTCTCTTTACCTTTAATTGGTACTTACAGACGTGTTAATCAATTAGGGTATATTATCAATTACTGTAATAGATGAGATCAATCAGTAGGTGTCATAAATAGGGCGTATCCAATATACAAACGTACGAGTCACTTATTCGAGTGTCATACCCCTATAACATATACTATGACTGCTCAACTCCATTAAATAGGAGAAAAAAAAAGTGTTGTCTAAACATACATTGATACAGCATGTATTGTTTGCATTTATTTGTTAAACACATGTGCAGTTTTTTGTGTGATGTAAGCCATTTTTATTACCGTTTTCATCACGCGGCATGTATTAAATTTAATAGTTATGTATACATTTTTATTACCGTTTTCACCACTCGGCATGTTTTAAATGTTTTATGTTTTAATAAGTACATTCACATTTTTAACGCAATTATTTCACAAGCAAAAACATGTTTAAAGATTGTTTTCATTGGTATTATTAATAATTTATTATTTCATCTATTATACGGACTAGCTCTTCGTCGTGCTGTGCTAAATGATTTGTCTTGTGTTAATCGTAAATCGTAAAGTACTTTTATTCGTTGTATACTCAGGCATCCGTTGATCCTGCTTTGCATGCACGGTTCGACATTTCGCACGATTTCGGATTGTCCGACGTGTCAGTGTCATAAGAAATATCGCTCACCAGAACGTCCGAGTTCGAGCCTTTTGATTTGACAAAAGCCGAAGTGCAACCGCCTGTTGTGATCGACGAACGGTATGAAAAAGTAAAAATTTTATAATCGTATACTAGAAAATAGTTATTGTATTTAATAGTGAATAATACTGTTATAATGCTTAACATTATAATACTGTTATACAACAACAACAACATATATTCAGCAATAAAGCTTACAATAAAGCTTCTAGCCTACATAAGTGAATAAAAATATACTTCTGGTTCAGATGATTGCATTTAGTATCTGATAGAGGAGGAAGACAACTTTTAATCGATTGCTTTGGTGTTTCATTCATTGAAGTATAAAGGTGAAAAGATCGTTAAGGGAGAAAAATCAGTTAGTCCCGATGTGTTCATATATCGCGATTGCTTCCCATAGACTGTTAGTTCGTATATAATAAATGACATTTGTATAAATGAGCGCAGGAAGCGTTAATTTTTTTATATAAAATTTTCTTTTCTTTCATTTTAATATAGTCTGAAATCTGAAAAATGTCAGCGTTTATGTACTAATTGATTGAAACGTTGATTGCTTAACATTATACATGCTATGCCCATGTTCAACTATTCGTTTCAGTAATCTTCCAGAGCCAGCTGTATCCAACAGTGTACTAACACAGTCCGAAACCATAGAATACACCGTTGTAGACGCAGGATCGATGATTATAATGATGATGATTTAAATGCTGATGTTTCTCATGATGATTATGATGATGATGATAATGATGATTATTATTATTATGCTTTTGATTGTGACTCTGATGATGAATGATGATGATTAATATTAATATGATGATTATTATAATGATGATGATTTAAATACTGATGTTTCTTATGATGATTATGATGATGATGATGATAATTATGATTCTTATTATTATGCTGATGATTGTGACTCTGATGATGAATGATGATGATTAATATTAATATGATGATAATTATGATGATGTAATTGAGTTATTAATAAAATTAACAACTTGTGTGCAGTTAATTATGTATTATGTAATTACAGTATAGTAAATTAATGTATTGTCTTGTTAAGACGTATGCATTCCTTATTGTTATAACTTTCAAATTATCCAAATATATGTACTATGAATTATTTTATAGTTTGGTTTATTTTCAAAGCCGTTCCATACTCTTGTATCTATTCTTCTCATTTCGACGACGATATACCTGAAGCAAAAGACAAGAGAATTTTATTTCAAATGGATTAATCCTCAATAAAGACAATATATTACTGTAATAAACAATATTCCATAGTTTTAAATTGTTTCGACCAACTTATTTTCAACTATTTATTTAAATAAAAAATGGGGCCGAAAAAGCCTGGTGCTTGGGCCGAATGAGCCTGAAATTGGGGCCGAATGAGCCTAAAAAAAACCGGGGCCGAAAGAGCCGACACCCAATTTGTCCTAGGTTACAATAAACTGTAAATTATGTTGAGTAACGACTGCCAATAATGTTCACATCGTCCCATGCGATCTTACATGTCATTTCATGCTTATTTGATAGAGTATTTAAAAAAATAATTGCGAGACAATACCGCGCAAAACAGTACGTAAACTTCTTCCTGATTTTTCTCTGAAATGACGTCAGCGCCAAATGGGTCAAAATCGCTTGTGCGGCCACATATATTGATGTGTTCCTTCACTTATTATTGTTACATAATATTAGCAAGACGATAAACATTTTTAATACACATCTGCGAATAAGGCGCAAACGCATTCTCTTCAAGGCAGACCAGGTCCCCAATATGTATTAAGAACGTACGTATACTGGTATGCCTGTGACACCACATGCCTGCACATGCGTCGATAAGATTATCAAGATAAGATGACGTGCGTCACTTTCTTACGTGACTGAAATCTCTTCGCCGGACCGTGAAAATCCGATAACGCTAATCATTGTTTCTTGATAGATCTTTGATTTACCTGGATAGTTATAGTCAGTTTAGCATGGCGTGTTTAGTCAGTTTGCCGTGTGACGGTTTTAGTAGGTTTACCGTGACGTCCTTGTTTAGTTTACCGTGACGGGCTCAGTCAGTTTACATCGACAGTGTTAGCTAGTTTACCGTGACAGTTTTAGTAAGTTTACCGTGTGATGGGTTCAGTCGATTAACCGTGTGACTGATTTAGTAAGTTAACCGTGTGACGGCCTTGATCGGTTTACCGCGTGACGGTTTCAGTCCGTTTACCATGCAGGTTTTAGTCAATTTACCATGGCGGGTTTAGTAAGTTTACCTCAACAGTTTTAGCTTGTTTACCGTGACAGTTTTAGTCAGTTTACCGTGTGCGGGTTTAGTCGGTTATCCGTGTGACATATTTAGAAAGTTAACCGTGTGACGGCCTTTGATCGGTTTCCCGCGTGGCGGTTTCAGTCAGTTTACCGTGACGGTTTTCGTCAATTTACCATGGCGAGTTTAGTAAGTTTATCTTGACGGTTTTAGGTTTTCAGCACGATAATTATGGTCACCATAATTGTTCGTTGTGAATATGTTTCCAACGAAAATGCTTGTACGTTTGGTAATTTTTTAGTGCAAACATTAATTTTGGATTAGATAGTTGGTGATGCCACTGTGTTTGTATTTATGTGTATAATACGCGGTGTATATTCCTTACTAACCAATTTTTCTAGAATATTGTAGAATGCATTTTCGAAAGAAACGATCCAATATTCAGTAGAATAAACGCCATTAATAGTATAAACGTATATACACGTAAGATGTTATTCTACTAGTCTCCACACACAAATTTGACTGGTACCAAGAATACTTTATTTCAAAGTGTATCAAGTGGGATCCAAACACTAGATCACAAGGTCAAATCATAGAAATACCTTGCCATTGTTAACTTAAACCTCATATTCACTATAAATACCACAATTTGGTCAAAGTCTTGGCGCAATTTTGTCACTATGTTTACCTTTACTCGGCCATGCTCGATTCTGGGTCGTGTGAAGCAAAAAACTAGGTCACTAGATCTAATCTTAGAAAGGCATTTCCTTACTCCATGAACCACACTCATGACTCAATTGCTGAAACTTTGTTCGAACATTTATGAGGTCAAAAATAGGTCACCAGATAACATATTAGAAAACAAAATTAAAATACTTGTGTCTTCGGATCAGCTTAATAATGCTTTTCGGGGTGGCTTATGCAAATTTTGAAAGTTCGTTTATTACAAGCGATATATACCAAGTGCACAATGACTCAAAACAATCGAACCAAAAAGTCAAAAATAGCCGACCCGTTACGGATAAGTGATTCAGATAAAACTTATTAAGAAATGTTTAGACGAGTCGACAGTAAGATACGAAAACTGCGTATGGCACATGACAATGTGCGTCGTGAGCACTTAATCTAATTAGAAAGTTATAAGGTCGTTTTGAGCTTCAAAATGTATTTTGTGTATTTTTTTTCTAACCTTAAAGGGGCCTTTTTTCGTTTTGTAAAATTGACAAAATTGAAAAAAAATGTTTCAGATTCGCAAATTTTCTTTGTAGTTATGATATTTGTGAGGAAACAGTAATACTGAACAATTACCATGCTCTAAAATAACCATTATGTGCATCTTTTGACGATTTAAAAACCTGATAATTATAAAGCGTTGCAACGCGAAACGATTACATAATTTGGAGTTCAGTTGTTCTCGTTATATTGTGTGATACTACGAGGATTGCTTATATAAAGTATAAAATACATATATTGTGGTATGAGCACGGATAGCTGAGTGGATAAAGCGCTAGACTTTTACTCCATGGCTCCTAGGATCATTGGTTCGAGCCCCGTTAAGGATTACTTTTTTTCTTTCTTTCTTTTTTTACTGGAGATTTTTAGATCCAATGTTTACTCTATCAATATAAAGCATTTAATGACGCACTTCAATACATTCCAAAATCTGTGAAAAGGCCCCTTTAAAACTTTTTGAGATGGCGTCTACAACATCAGCTACCCATTCGGTAACTAAAAGTTGAATCTACACGGAATCCATTTGGATAGAATGTAGTGTTATACTAGAACTTAGCCATCCCGAAAGCTCTTTGGGCCATTTTTGATTCAATTGCCTAAACTCGCTTTACTGTTAAATACTGTGGTCGAGAAACTTAACCAAACACGGTATTGCCTTTTAAAGTTGTCATATTTGCGTCAAGAAGTGCACGTTACAGAAACATATAGCTTTTATCCATCCAGTATTTAGATAGGGGCTCGGCTTTCTTGTCGATGTTAGTTCAAGCGTTATGTCTATGATGTTCTCCAACAAATATGGGTTTACGCCTAAAACCTCGTAAAAAATCTGAGTATGACATCGTGACTTCAACAAATTATGTACCGTTAAATATATTTTGATTACGTTTATGCGATTATATGAACGCAATTGCCAAACTGGCAGTTCCATGATGCGCGCTAGGCACCCCAGGAGTATACCGCGACCCTTGCTGATAAATTAAAGATATTTGATTAAAAATAATTGTTTTAAAATTGAAGCACTAAGTTACGATGTGCATGATCATTTTCAAGATAGTTTAATATATCATTTTTTTTTATTTGTTTAAGTTGACAATGTTTAATGATTTTATTGAATAGGTGGATGTTGATTAACAACATCACGTAAAGATTCATATTTACTATGTTCGTGCATTACGTACGATAATTAATTGTTCATGGTTGAGGACAACCTCTTGAGCAATCACAATGTCAGAAAAAATGCTGCTGTATATTTGTATGAGCACTGAGCAGTATTATAAAATATAACGAAATACACACATCACCATTTGTGTGCATGGAATTAAATCAGTATTTTATTGCACTGTGTATTAAAGAAAACCTTTATCTGCGTGTTATCTTTCATGTTGTTGTTAGTTTGTTTATTGTTCATATTTCAATAATCCTGCACTTTTTTGCTTCTTTTCGCTTAATGTCAATACGCATGCGCCAGTCGTATAATTAAAGTGTCCGAACCTACCAGTTTCCAGGCTACATCCTCCTGAACTGCCCATTTATTGGGCGCTAAATGCAGCATACAAAAACACTACGACACCGTTGAACCGGCTAATATGGAATTTTGCCACCAAAGAAACACCCTAACGTTTTCTTGTTTTTTAATGGCAGAAAACTAGCGTTTTCCGAATACCGATTATTGTTGGTTTCTCTTACTGTTGTTGGGGGATACGTATTGGAAACCAGTATTCGAAAACAAACGCGACTATAAACTATTCCTTATGCGTATGAACCATTTGCTGATATGTGTGCGTGTGTGCTCATATGTTGTCGACTAGTAATATTTGGACAGGAAAGCGAGATCTAGATAATCTGTGCGTAAAAAACAACCCGTTTCGAAGAGTGTTGGGTTCTAATGAGGTAATACGTTTCATGCGGTGAGTTGGTCAATTGTAACGCGTTAAAATGTGAACAACAGACGAATTTCGGAATAGAGTTGGATGATTGAAATAGCCGCCGAACTGTTATTTATACGCGAACTTTTGACGCAGATCATTGCAAACATTTATTAATTAAAATGTGAAATGATAGTAAATCATATGTGATACAAACATCGCAGTGAGTGTGTTTTCTAACCCGGAAATGTTTTTTTGAAATAGGATTTTTCTTTCCGGGGTTAATTTACCGACGCACCAACAAGATGTCGGATCCAGATTTATTACGAAGAAACTTTTCGTTTCAAATGCAAATTGGCCTCACCAGGGAACAAGTTAACGTAGAGGGAGAGCTAACACTTGCAAGTTTGAAGGACATAGCGTGTGCCTTTGTTGACCGAAAGGTAAAACAACGTTACTTTATTACACAATTGCCAAAAATATGTAGTGTTTACAATTGCTCGAATTGCTTTTAATATGAACACACCCAAAATAAGTCTTGATAAAACATAACTATATGAGCAGGTCTTTAGCAGAATATTTTATAATTATCAGAATAATGAGTACTGTTCAGCTTGTTGAAATTTCACCTGTTTACTCTCACTACATGCATGACACAAGTACAAAATGTTTGACATACATGTAGCCCAACCCTTTAGTTCTTAAAAATGTGTTGTTACACTCATTTCACAACATGCATCTGGGTACTCTAAAGTGTACTTAAATATACCCTGGGTACAGAAAATATACTACCACGTACCCAGCCAATTTTGACTGTTACTGAGGTTAATTCCCACCCACAATCCGATCTTGTTAAACACGCTACGAAATACGTAACCAAATTCTCTTTGAACAAAACCTGCCTCAACATGCTTTTTGAGTAGGATTTCGATAATATTGAGTTCATTTAACAAAATATTGACATAATTAATATTTAAAAAAGCAGACAGAGACCAATTTAGCATTATAATTCCCGGGTTCGTGTTAGTATATTTCCTGCACCCGGAGTACATGTAAGTAATACCCAAGCCAACAATGACCAATCGAGCCTTACTTAGCATGTCTGCTTATAAACACTTAAGTTTTGCAATGTGTGAGATACTCTACATTCAATTGCAGTTTTCATTAAAAATTACTGTTCACCATACACCTTAATGAAGTATACATTTTATTGCTGTCCGATGGGTTCAGATTCTATTGCTTATGTTAGGAAGATATAGGGTTATTATTGATACATACTATGTGGATTGCGTGCCTAAATTTTGATAACCTATATAGCTGTTTTAAATCGGTCATGTCATGAAATGGATTCATGTGAAAGGACATTGGATGACATGGATGACATGCACATATGTATCACACTGTTACATGTTAAGGCAGGGGTTTTTTTTACTAAGAAAGTGACGCCGATATTCGGCGTCTTCCCCTACCAGAATTTTTCCCCTTAAAATACAATTTCCCCACCAACAATATCATTTTTCACCAAAATATAATATTTTCTCTCAAAGAAATGTTTATTTTTCCTTGGGGCATTCGACAATTATCCAATTTGCACCATGTACAAAGAATTCGCGCTCTCTCTCTCCAGACGAACACACAACATCTGGGAATCCCAGTTATTCTAAATATAGCTCTTAAATAACGTCATGTAAACTGGGCAACTAATCGTAATAATCACGTGACTATTTTACTGGATACCGGTCTTGCGCGAGAAGGGTGTTTCGTCAATTAATTACCGGAAACCAGTCGAATTTTCATCCGGGCTATGTGCAAGCCGAGGTATAAACGTGAAAACAGAAAAAAATGTCTCACAATTAGCGTTCTTACACAAACAAAATAAAACATTCGAACTCGGAAGATACTGAACGCATCGAGGCATTTTTTAAGAAAGAATCATCGAAAACCGTTATAACCCAGCAGGATTCCGAGGTAATCAACATCGAACATTGTGAAAGTGAAAGTAGACAATCGGCAGCTGCCGCTCCTTTCCCTTCCAATACTGGGAAGGGTGTTTCGTCAATTAATTACCGGAAACCAGTCGAATTTTCATCCGGGCTATGTGCAAGCCGAGGTATAAACGTGAAAACAGAAAAAAATGTCTCACAATTAGCGTTCTTACACAAACAAAATAAAACATTCGAACTCGGAAGATACTGAACGCATCGAGGCATTTTTTAAGAAAGAATCATCGAAAACCGTTATAACCCAGCAGGATTCCGAGGTAATCAACATCGAACATTGTGAAAGTGAAAGTAGACAATCGGCAGCTGCCGCTCCTTTCCCTTCCAATACTGTAGCAAATCAAGATCGTCAACCCATTCATCATGAAATTGAAATCACAAAATTGACATCGTCCCCCGGCCCCAGTACAAAAATATAGTTGAAAACATTTCCCATTATTAGATCTACACCTGCAACTTTATTAAGGACTTTGACTTTAATACCTGTTAAATGTGTTTAAGAACAAAAAAGGACAGAGACAAGTCTCTTTTGATGAGTTATAGACATTGAAATGAACAGTTTTTATTTTTTCCCCTAATATCTCTCTTTCGCACTCTTTTTTTCCCCTTTCACCCAGCGTCCAGCGTCTTCCCCTTTCTCTAAAAAAAAACCCTGTAAGGATTTATATTGAATTTGTGCATAAAAAAGCTTTTGAAAGTAAATAAACAACAACTACAATTAATTGTAGCTATAGTCAATTGCTTTGATTTGAAATTATCTTTTTCATATAGGATTTTCTTGTCAAGAAGTTGTTGCACAATGAAACCAAATTTTGACAGTCTTGTCTGTCAAACAAGAATTTGCAAAGGCTTTTATAAAGATAAACAATTCAACAGTATTTTGTATTTATTGATACATTTCCTTTCATGTCTAAAGTGAAGCTGTAAAAGATGAAATGTTATCTGATGCAGAAATTATTAATTGTGTGCAGATCCTTCTGTTCACACTCTTCCTGTATGGGAAAGTAAATCATAAAAAATAAACATATGATTCTTAGAATTTAATTGATCATAATCACACAGATGGTGTGTATTCAACTGTGAAATGTAATTGAGCACCTGCAAAATGCAAGTACAAAATCAGATGTGTGAGTTAATTTTGCTGCTGTTCGTGATTTAAAAGTACATAAAGATAACAAAATATCATTGTTACACAATTCTCAATTTTGTTGCAAAGGGAGCTAACAATAGTATGAAGGGAAGAAGCAAATGAACACTCAGATGTTGATATTGTTGTTCCATCAGAGAAATTTGCCAAGCTGACCAGCGATTTTAACCCTTCTTTATAAAGTACCTGTAAAAGGTACTTTCCCAATTGAAGAAAAACTACAAATTTCCCAATTGCGGTCTAAAAAATTCCCAAAGGGAAGGAAAATTTTGTCCATTTTATCCAAGAGTGCATTATCTGCAATTTAACAATTAAAATGAGCACTGACACTGAACATTTCAAGCAAAATGAATGTTAATCAATATTTGAATTGATTTGTGCTATTGATATCAAGCAATTAAAAAACACAATTAATTCCCAATTGGAAGATTTCCAGACCCGAATTTTCCCAATTTCAGGGTTTTCACGCTAATTTTTCCCAATTGGTAAGGTACAGGTACTTTTCCCAATAGCGGAAGAAAACTGCTGCTGACAGACACTCAGACAGGTACACATTGTTTACAGGCTGATATACCTTCAAATTCAGTTTTTTAAGTATATCATGCACATTTTCGCAAAAAAAAAACAGCATTAAGTCTATTTACTACTCCTAAAAAAGTGGCAAGATGAAAACAATTTAATTTTGCCAGATTAAACTAAGACTCTCCCAAATATTTGCACAAAAACTACAGGTTGACTTCAATTAATGTATGTCTTGATTTAAAAAAAAACATGCACATTAACTTTTTACGCGACACTTTTTGAAAATATTAGGTATGGTAAATGAATCATAATTATAATGTAAAATAGGCAAAGCTCAGCTGGCACAATAACTTTGCTTGGCACGTCACTGATGTAGATCTTTCTGCAATATCACAAAAACAAATTTAGTTTTGTTTAATGTAGAATGAAAGTGATAATATCATGGAAACTTAAAATAATCAAGTTGCTGATGGTACTGCAGTTGTTTGCTTTTGTTTAGTACATCACTTTGGTGTACAGTAAAATGCATATTTGGTGGTGCCTAAAACATTGGACATCATCATCAAAATAAGTTAAATAACCATGTTTGTTGTTATTGTCATCAAAGTGACCATTATGTTATCATATCTTCACCGTAATAATCAAGTCATTTATAATTATCATCAGAAACTGAATAGTCAGCAGCGGAATTTCCACATCACAAAATATTCAATATTTCCATCATCAGTCAATGCCCATTTGCTTTGGTATGGAAATACCAGGATTACTAATGTCTGGTTACTGAATTATTGCTTTGAAACATGTGATTACGGGTCATACAATCATAATGATGATGTATCGTGAAGTATATGCTGCTAATAGTGATAGTTAAAGTGACAATAATATCTTGAGGGTTGAGATTATTGTCCCCTACCGGGGAAACCAAAGTGAGCATTAAGTGCCTTCCAAAGGTTTATATGTATTTTTGAGTTGAACACTGATGCTTTGATTACAAAAAAGTGCAGTGCAACAATACGCAATTCAGTTAGTTAGTTTTTTTTTCAACAATAGCAATACTTATAACAATCACTACTATTTTACATGTAAGAGGTCTGTTTACACAAGTAATGTTTAATAAAATTTGTGCATTTTGATTTAATTCAATTATTTAATAATTTGAACATTCCTGATTGTTTTATCATTCAATTGCATGTTTGTAATTTTATTTTCAGTGCACTTCGTAAAAGAAATATATACTATCATTAATAATTCTGATCAATGAGTCAACTCAATGTTCACTTAGCTCTTGTGTAATAAAATTTATCTGATTTCAATAATGTTGCTAAACTTTGATCATAATTGATTAATACTCAAGTCTGAGTACCATCTGTGAACATGTATAAAAACGCAATTGTGTTAATGTGTTAGTAATTATATAAACAAACATTTTGCTCTGCATTAATACTGAAGATGTACATGTATGTCTTGTGTCAGACTGTTATTAATCTACCTCATAATTGGTTTCTATACAAAACTATACATTCTAAGACTTAACCTCGTGTCATAAAAAAGATCTTTACAAAATAAATTTTGAGAAGTGTTTATTATCATCATTTTTTTTTCAATATTATGTTTGCTAAGGTTTAACTTATACAGTTGGTTGGGAACATATTATGGGGAACTATATGTCAAGATAAAAAAAACAAAAAAGACTTCTTTTTAAAACCTTCAATTGGGAATTTTAAGTCCCATTTGGAACAAAATATATACTTTGTAACATTGGGCATTGGGCAAAATACCAGCTCTAAATTTGAACGAAAAAACCCCACTTATTGTGTCACCTATTTTTGTCAGATGTTATTACATTTACTGGTAGATGACAATTGCTCATGAGTTGACACAGATCTCACAACTTGCCAAGAAACCCATTTTAAGTAACGTAACAAAAAACAATGTTTATAATGTCAAGTGTTGGTATTTAAAAAGTGCTGTACTGTTTTAGTTAGAATAGCTTGTAAACCTATCTGAAACCTATTAAATTACCTTTCTTTATTGTTCTGCAGCATAAAGGTTTTATTTCCTTGGTAACCAAAATATGACCCTGATTAATAGATATTAAGTAATGGCTCTATGGTAATAAAACAGTTTTTGCGGTATTGATTTTCACATAGTTTGTACAAACTGCCACCGTTTAGTCAGTATGAGGAATACTCTTATCCCACTGCTGAAACTCCAATAATAGCAATATGGAAATTGAAATGACATTGACAACTGTGAACATGGGCGTCATTTTCTGTGTAACCGGTTCCACTATTTTCCTGTCCTATCACCCGCTGGCTGACTCCAATAAAATGCTATTATGGATGAGAACCGATCCATTATCATGAGAGGCTGTTGCCACTACTAGCCGCTCACGCAGGGCCATCCTAGATGTCTTATTGTACACCTAAACGCTTGCAAAAGTTGATAATTGTGCTGTTCCTTTCTGAATCTGATAAATATTGTGCTAAATAGTGTTTGCCATGAACTGTATCATTTAAATAATGATTTTATGTTTTGTTTTATCATTATGTATAATATACTTCCTGCATTTCTCAAACTGTGAATAATCATATTCCATTTAAGCTTCCCCAACATTTATAAAGAGCTTAATTTTCAGTAATAAGTCACAGATATGCAATTCTTGTTCTTTAGTTGTTAAGTTTATCACGTTCAATAACCGAAGTTAACAATGATTTACAAAAAACAAAAACGCATACTGAGTTTGAGAAGTTTATAACCGAGATAACATTAATAAAGTAATTTATTTGCTGGTAAATACAAATTCCCATGTCATGATATGTATGTAGATTTACTTACATACATGTTTGTGTATAAGTACAACTTAGTAACTTGCAGTCTGTTCAGGTTTTATGCTGTTTGCTGCTCATCAGTATTTAATTAGGGTTGGAGATAAAGCCTTAAAAACTTGAATCTAATAAGAAAGGTCTTAAATTAAATATAACTTTCTAAGGCACTACAAATGTGTTATCGTATTTAAGTGGTAAAGGGTTAACAAATTGGACCTATGAGATCTTATCAATGTAGCCCTGATATCATTCATAGACTGGCCTTAACATCCTCTAGGTTATCAAGCTCAGATCATACCACCACGACCAAGTATTACCGGAAATAGTCCTTGTGGGATGTAGTTGTACAAGCATTCATACAATTGGCTTTTGTATCTGAACTGTCATTACATTAAGTGTTACATGCAACCTAGTCTTGCTGTTTACAAGCACTTTGTTTGTGTCATGTGAACCAGATTTGGAAGATCACGGAGGTGTAAAATCATTAATAATTGTCTTGGTCTTTTGTCTGTCCTCCTGTCGTCCTTTCATCTTTCCTTCTGTCTGTCCTTCTGTCGTCCTTTCATCTTTTCTTCTGTCCGTCCTTCTGTCGTCCTTTCATCTTTCCTTATGTCTGTCCTTATGTCGTCCTTTCATCTTTCCTTCTGTCTGTCCTTCTGTCGTTCTTTTGTCTTTCCTTCTGTCGTCCTTTTATCTTTCCTTCTGTCCGTCCTTCTGTTGTTCTTTCATCTTTACTTCGGTCTGTCCTTTCATTTTGACCTTGACCTAATAATCTAAATGAGATATTTCTATTTAAGCAAAACTGGTGCACATGTGTTTATGATTGATTTTAACTACATCAGGTTGCACGTTTCTTGATACATGCTATAAATAGTCATGTTCACATGTTGTTGTATGTAGATTCATGTTTAAACCTTGTTTTAACTCATATCAAAGATGATTACAAAACAAATCAAGTCTTCTTTAAATAACAATGATGCTAATGTTGTGGTAGTCACAATAAAAAAATTCTATAGTACATAGCACAGTAATTAAAAAAATGTATATGTTAAATGATAATTGTCACGAGCATTATAGCTGAGTGCTTCTGCAAAGATTAGAAATCAGATTTGTTGGTAAGCTGCTGTGGTCCTTGAAAAGTGTTTTGTTTTCGTTCAGATTCTGAAACAGTATACGGCCCCATTCCAAATTGAAAAAGTATATATTTTTCCCAAATGGAACCAAATTTGTAAGAAAACAACAATGCTAATTTCCCAATTTGAGGCCAAATTTAAAGACTGCGTTTTTTCCCAATCCAAAGGGATGCAGCCCCATTCCAAAAATGGTGAGAAAAAACACTGATGCAACAATTACTCTGATATTCTGTGAGTAATCCATAAACATTTGTTAGAAAACTTAGAGCAGTGCGAAACCAGTTTAAATGGGAACTGTTATGGTCAAAAGTTCACACGTAACTATTTTAAACAACAATTGAAAATCATTTGCATCTATAGATATTCTAGCTGAGATTTAAATTGACCAGTGGCCAAATAAGGCTCATTGGGTCATTTTCGACCTGAAATGGCTTGAAGTCACCTGGGGGTGACTAGAAGCCGATTCATGTCACCCTGGGGTGACTTCAAGCCGACTGGGTGACTAGAATCGGCTTGAAGTCACCCCAGGGTGACATGACTCGGCTTCTAGTCACCCGCGCCTGTTAATAACCTTTCACTTATGCCTGGTGTAAACAGCACCTGGTACAAAATTGGTTTCTTCTGCATATTAAATCCATTTTCATGGCACAGTTCAATATTTTACAATTTCCAAATCTTTTAATACTGTAGTTGACAGGATACTGAATTCCACATTTGTTGAAAAAGCAGCTATTGTAGAAAGTCAAACTGACATTTTTGAAGCACTTTTTAGGGTAATTTCACAGCTTAAAAAAAGCAATTTATGGGTAGTTGACCTTCAACAAGACTTTAATTAAAAACTTATATGACAGTATCTGATGAGAAAGTATGATAATCATAATGCTTTAATAATCCATTAAGTATCAAATTAGTGAGTCTATGTTGAAATAATTATTTCAAATTAAACAGCAGCGTTAAGGATTCAATAAATACCTGTACATAAATGTATTTAACCCATTTATGCCTAGTGGACTCTCCCATCCTTCTAAATTGGATCAATTTATTTACAAAATTAGGGATGTCTAGCATATTTATTTCTATATTTGGAATATTTCTTAGAGAAATTCCTTTAAGCAAACAGCGCAGACCCAGATGAGACGCTGCATCATGCGGCGTCTCATCTGGGTTAAGGCTGTTAGCCAAGGCCTTTTTTCTAGAAGCTAGGCATAAATGGATTTAAGGACACACTGTGGTCTTTATCTGTCTGCACAATTCTTACAAAGATGCTGTCTGAATTTCAATTTATTTTTCTGACATGGAGATGTTAAATGCTCTTGTTCCACAAAATATTTGACTTTATTAAAGCAAACTAGACATAGTAGGGATGTTTCCTTTAATTAAGCAAAGTAAAAGTAGATAGAAGATGATGAAAAAAGACCAACAAAAGGGTGGTCCACTGAAATTGCTTTTCAGTTCATTTGATTTTGCTAGCCTGGAGGACAGACGGTCCACTGCTTCAGAATTATAAACCTGAAGACTGCACAGGTTATTTATTATAAACCTTGAAATTGTATCTATATTATATATAAATGTTAAGGTTTGAGGAGTAATTTTTAAGCCTGTTTCTTTTGCTCAAGCACCAATACTTGGTGTATTTGAGAATGATAATATGAACATTAGAAAAGTTGAAGTCAGAGAAACAACAGAAGCTGAAAGGCATACACAGTATTTATAACAAGACTTCAATCTATGCAACGCAGTAACCATGGCAATCTTAGAAATATTTAAAGGTTTTGTTGAAGAGACAGTCCATGCATGAAAGTGCTCTGTATTAGGTGTATAATAATATTAGTGAATGTATTAATACTTGTTAAACGTTGAAGTTTTGTTACTATGTCATATAATTTTATCACATAGATATATACCGATTACGATATATACACATACCAGCAATTTGTTTCTTCTTTATAAAGTACTGGAAAACGGCACTTTCCGAATTTGGAAAAAAACTACAAATTTCCCAATTGCTGTAAAAAAATCCCAACTGAACGTTTAAAAAAAAGAAAGAAAGAAATGTAATTTTTTTTAATAATGATATTTAGTTTCCCTATGAAGCTCATAATGGCTTGAACCAAAGTAAATATAATATTGACAATTTCACTACACATAGTTATCAATTTTAAAGTATTTGGGAGCAAATATTCAAATTCACCAATTTCCCAATATGAAGACTTCACGACGCGAATATTCCCAATTTCAGGGGTTTTCGCTCATATATTTCCCAATTGAGCTGGAACCGGTACTTTTCTCAATTGGGCAAAAAAATTGCTGCATACATATACAAATCTTGCAATAACACATAAGCTTGAATTTCACTTCATGTAGAAGCTTAACCCTTCCTATCAGAAGCAAAGTGAAAATGGCTTTTGCAACCAGCATAAAACCAGAACAGCCTGCATCGAGTAACAAAGTAACTTGCAGTCTGTTCAGGTTTTATGCTGTTTGCTACTCATCATTATCTTAGGGTTGGAAATGAAGCCTTTAAAACTTGAATATAGTAAGAAAAGTCTTTAATTAAATTTAACTTTCTAAGTGTCTCCAAAAATGCGTCAAAATACATATCTAAGTGGTAAAGGGTTAAGTGAAATGTTTTTGAAAAGATTTGTCACATGACTGTAGATTTCAGTAACATATGGTGATAAAATACAGTTTTTAAGCATATTTAGCTGATCCAATGTCCATTTTGGCGAAATATGCTTTATCTAATTGATTGCAAAGTTTTTTCATATGCTTTAAGGGTGTGGTCAAATTATGTTTTACTGTATTGCATCAATAGAAATGGGCAATTATTTTAAAATATAAGCTTCCTGAATGTTTATTATAGCATACAATGATGTTGAGTTCATTGGCTTTATTGTATATGTTCAATATGTCAATTATATAATTGTATTGCAATAAGTGAATCACTGTTTTATTTATGAAATTATGACAAGAATACAATCTTAAATTTTTGTATAATCAATCATATTGTATGAACATTTCTGCAGTATGTGCAGCCTAGAAAGATTTCAAAATACCAACATTGGGAGTTGCTTTTGTTTGTTTTGTTTTTTCTTCTGCAAGACTATCATGCTATGTTGCTTGCAGTGGCAGAGCTTTGCATGCTCAAAGGTCAAGGTCACATTATCAGTTTCAAATAATTACGATATACATGTACATGGCATTCTTTACAACTGGCGCAATATGTTGCATCTTTTATTCATGAATAGTTGAATAGCAACATGGCATTGCAATTCTGTATTGCCTTTCCATAGTCGCATACAAAGTATGCTTCCATTATCTTACATATGCGTACCTTGAAGTGGCATCTTTTAGTAAGAGTTTTTGTAAGAATTAATCATATGACTTCTGCTTTTGCATATTACATGATGTATGGGATTGAAAAACTCAAATACCATTAGTGGCTTCTGCCACTGCCTAGCCATCAGATAAACACAATTGATGGATTATGCAGGTATTTATCCATATGCAAATTATTTATGAATAATTTATTATTCTTTTTGATATGATCCATATTTTGTTTGGCATAAATTTTGAGGCATACATTTCTGAGTACAAATCAACTTGGCCAAGTGATTCACCAGATTATTGTGAAAATGTACTTAGTGTTCTGCAGTTTCTGAACATTAATCTTTCATTTCCCAGTTTGACTTAATATTTAATATTTCTGAATATGAATGAGATTGTAGATTTATCATGTGTCATTGGTTTGCAGTCTGGTTTGTGGCCATAAATCATAATTTGTTTCTCATTAACCGCTAATGATTGATTTTCTGAAATGATTTTTTTCCTTTACCAGAATTGTTTATATCCCCACATATTTAACAGCACAATGTGTTACGGTGATTGTTTGTGATTGCCTTTTGTCCTTTTCTGTTGTGCTCTGTGTTTCATCAACATTTACCTTGTTGACACTCTAGAGGCCAAATTTATTGTCCAATCTTCATGAAACTTGTTAAGAACATTTATCCCATTGATATGTTGTTATTTTATCAGTTTTAAAATGGCTATATTTCAGTTATAAAAGATTTAAACATGAAACTCCATGGATATATAGATAGATATAAATGAGGAGAAATGCCATGCATACAAACCATAACCATACACTTACTTAAATCAGATTTATTGCCCTTAGTTAGAATTCTACCATCCCTTGCAAAAAGTTAACCCACTTTCATACCAAAACACACTTAAACCAACATAAAACTGTGTTTTTTCTAAGTTTTTCTGAGCGGAAGTTGGTTTTTGCTAATAAAAGCGAGTTTTATGTGAGCTAAACTGTGCTTAACTGAGTTTAAAGTTGGTTTTTTAAAGTAGATGTGTGTTAAAGCGAGTTTTTTTGCTGTAAGAAGTTGGTTTTTTATGTGTCAAAAGTGAGTCTTTTTATTTATGAGTTGGTTTATGTGTGTTTAAGTGTGTCTTTTTGTTTCATAAGCGAGTCTTTTACAACAGAAGTGGGTCTTTTTATAAACAGAAGTGGGTTAAAGCGAGTTTAAGTTGGTCTTTTTATAAATAATTTGAAAGCCGCAACAAGGCTAAAAGACTCACTTTAACACACTTATCAATAAGTTGGTCTTTTGTTTATTAACATAACTCAACAATAAAACAATAATTCTTCAACTAGGTCTTTGTTTCATGTTTATAGCCATATATTATCAAGGTGAATTGTAAAGGGGCTTTTTTACAGCTTGTTTGCCATTGCACCTTTTGTACATTTATGGGCTCCCCATAATTTTAAGGAAACATTGGATAAAAATTGCTCTTTCAGAACATCACAGGTTCACAGATACTATAAAAATGTTAAAATGTTCAAACTTAGTTTTATACCTGAATATGAAATTGTTTGTCTTTCACTTTGAATCAATACATAAATATTAAATATATTATAAGAACAATCACACATCTATAAAAATGTGAATACTTCCATTTAATTCATGTTCTTTGGAGAATTCAATAGACTTACAGTGTGTTTTTTTATTCATTTTTTGAGGGGGAGAGTGACACTATTTCTATAATAAATAAAACTAGTTTCAGTGTGAAAGTGTTGATTAATATATGGAAACTTATGTGGGCTTGCCAGCATCAATTATATCTCCTCAACATAAAAACAATAACTATTTTAACTTTCTTATACTGATATTTAACCCCAATACAATTAATGCCTACCACATTGACCTTTAACATACAATTTAAAAGGCAATAAAAATAAATAATATTTATACTATTAATATTATTTGCTAACACCATTCAGCATGTTTTTTTTTAATATTCACAATTAAATATAATATGCTAAGGGTGCTGTGTATTATTCAATAAATACATATATGTTGGTGTTGAAATCAGTAGATATTTCTCAGATTTAGTAATTGGCTGACACACATAAGAGATTAGCCCCCCCCCCCCCCAATTAAATCATAAACATTAATTCTTATCACAGTATCAGTGCTCCATCTATAGGCCTAACAAAGGGGTGTTGATAGACTTTTGATTGGCTGAGCCACCATCTATTTGAAAACAAGCGACTTTGATTGGCTGGAGACAGGAAGTTATGTTTTGAAAACAAAGGGGGTTTTCATCAACTGACTTTGAGCTTTAAGGTATAATTGAGTAACATTAAGACTTATAATTCTAGTTTAAAATGTCTTGAATAACTTTCAGCATGAAGTATTGTGTGGTGAAAACAATGTGTATGTACTACAATGTGTAAATCAACAATAAGTTTGTTGCAAAGGAGATTCAAAGTGGATCATGTTAAAGTGATATGGTCTCATAATTCATCAACTGCCTGTTATCTTGGAATACTGAAGAACAGTTGTTTTAGGTTTGTATTTTCATTTTTACATCACTTTTTTATTTAGTTTTATATTGAATTAATTATGATCATTATCATATTTATGTATTGTCACTGGGAAATGTAAATGGATAAGTATAAATGTAATGCAATTATAAGGAAAAACAGCACCATTTGAATAATTATGGCTGTATTTTATGATTATTGTCATCTTAAATGTTATTTATAACTATTTCTGGTCATTAATGAACAGATTTCTTTCCCACATATTCAATGAAAACTTTTATATTTTAAATTTGAAGGTTAAACTCCCAAGGTGAAATTTACATTGATTGGAAGATTCTTTGGATAGAATATTCCTGCCAAAAGACAGCAGAAGGGGGACTAACTGATGTATGGATTTTGACACCAGATTTTACCCTGCACGAGCAGCCCAACTTGAGTAGATCAGGAGTGGGAAAACCGAGCCCTGTCCTTGACCAAGGAAAGTTGGATTTGTTGAGAGGTAAAACTATACAGGTTTTAGCATTTGAAAGGCGTCACACTTCCGACCAGTCCACACAGCCAAATGAGACCACATATCTTGGTACATTTTCAAACAGTATTTTCTACCACACGTAATTTCTTTTAATTATTTATGACAAGCGTTAAGTCACATGTGATCACAGGATTTAAATTGCAAAAATAAACAAACAAAAACAACAAGCAAACAAACTTGTTTTGATTTAAATTAATAATATTTATAGTAACAAGATATACCATAACAGCAATATTTATCACTTACATTATAAAATATCTTTCAGGACCTGATCTCAAATGAGATCATGCACAAGACGCACCTCGCAAAGGCCATGACAGTATAGTTTTCAGACCTGATCAGCTGGTGACTGCTCTATGAAGTGCTGTTCAACCTCCCCTAAGGGGGAGATTCGAGAGGGTCTCCTGATTGCTGAACACTACGCCATGGTTGGTATGATTCTTTTTTATAGGGAAAAAGGGGATTTAAATATATAGGTGTTCTACTGCCTCCATATTCATTTTGAAACAAACATAATGCAATTGATTCAAATTTGACTCCAGCACATAATCTGTCTTGCGTTAATTTAATACTACTGCTAAAATTTAAGAGTTACTAAAAATTGTGTTTGTTTAAAAAAGTTTTGAGAATTTAACACATAGGCAGACAAAAATAACCTCAGTATAAAGTTAACGATCAAGCTCTAATTTTGAACGATATAAAAAATTCAAGCAACAGTAATTTGCCTCCTTGTTTCAAAAACCTCTTTTGAAATCCTTCTTATGTAGATGATGTTAAAATGGGATATCTGAACTGATGATATTGATGTAAAAGTTTATTCCACCAAAATCAAGTCATTCAGATCAGACTTGATTTGGGTGGAATAAACTTCTACATGTTTTTAGCATAGGTGCTTGCACCTATGCTTAAGGTATATACCACATTTTGAAAATCCACATCGGTCGGTTAACCTTTCTGAAGCCTTACCTGATCAAAAATCAGACGAAATATCTATTTAATTTAGCATTTGGTAATTCTTACAATTTTTTGGGGGGAAACGTTTTTCTAACGTTTTCTTCCAAGAATATTACTGACACCGTTTTTAGTGAATTTTTCTAAGACCGTTTTATGTCAAAAAATCTTCTTATAACCTAGAACAAATTTCGTTCGTAAAACAATTCTGTTCTTGTTGATAGTGACCTCACACCTAATTTAGATCTATATGGGATCCCAATTTCTATTTCCTTCGTTTACTGTTCTGTGAGAGGTCAAATGTTTACATAACTGAATTAATAAGGCCCTGGTTAAAGTATATGGAACATTTCATCGGTTAATTATAAATAGAAATTAAAACATATTCTCAGCAGGAAGTGGGGCATAAAGCACTTTTATTCTTTGAAAATGTGTAAAAAATGGCGGAGTACGATGAATGTTTTCTGATTTATGACATGGATTCTGACGTGCCTTTCTATGGATTTGATGAAGTAGAGTTTAAAAGTAAGAGATGTGTTAATTGAAGTTAAAATGTTTTACTTTGAGCCAGAAATTTACGTTACGAGTAGAGTTAACGGTTTAAATGTGGCATCGGATTTAATGGATTCGCGTGAATTCTGGACGAGTGCTGTGTCTGTAAAATATTAAATGGAAAGCTGTAAATGTATCAAGTCGGAAAAGAAAACGGATGGTTGCATAATGGTATGCGTGAAATAATGTAATTCTACGTATTTATTTTCATAGTTATGTCATTTTGTAACCATTCACATTCGTCACTATTTGGAATTCCCGTTTCTAAAAATAGGGCATTTTGTTAACAAGGGGGGCGACTCGTGATGTCAGCAATCGTTAAGGCTACAATATACTAAATAATCGAGTCATGAAGGGCTGTACTTTCTGAACAAATCATCATATTTTCCTCGAAGGCATGTTGTACACTTTGTTCTGGTTTTATCGTTTGGAGATATTGATAGGGGAAGCATAGGTGTTCACTACTTAATCCCTGAAATAGGATAAAGTTGGAGATTAAAGTAAAAAATGGCACTGCAAAAGGTTACAATCCACTAGAAAACGGCCGAAAAAGGCGCAAAAACAGTCGATTTTGATTTGAGTCGAATTTGTTTTTGGTTTGAACATGACAAATCTTTTTTATTGCTTAAATCGATTCAGCTAAGAATGCCCGTCAAGAAAAGGTATGGTTATGGGGGTCTCTTTGTGCAAAATGCTGTATTTATTTTCGCTCAAAGTTGTCGCTTTTACATCGAAACATATAAGGAAACTATTTAGTATATTTTGACCTAAACATTTACTTCAGCAGCATCTTCCCTGTATCTTGCAACTATGCTTTCAGCGCCATCGGCGCTCTCGTTTTAATACTGTAATGTACAGTAAAATCCTGCATTGATTGTTCATATACATTTCAGTTGTCATCTCCAAAAAGTTTGCCCTGCCCATATCAACAGTAGAAGAGAACATGAGATGGGCCTTGAGGAGGCTTCGTGTCATGTACTGCGGGGAGAATATATAAACTGTTTAGTGCTGAGCAATATGTTCCTTTGTTCATAGGTGTAAATATGTGTAAAGGGCTATTCCATGAAAAGATAGGATGAAGGATTCCTTAATGTTGTCATTTTATAAATCCGGTACCACCAACACAGTTAAAAACAATTATTATTAATTTTATCCTCTGTATCACCCCTCACTAACTGAAACTGTATATAATCATGGTTCATACCCTTCCTCCCATTTTTACCTGTGGTAGCCCAAAGAGGAGAATGTTAATTATTTTAATTTATTATGTTAAATGTGCTCGCATATTGTGATAATGTATCTTGGGTAGATGTTTTCCTGGTTTTGTTAAAAATGCACTGTAAAAATGTTCACATTATTTGTTTTTTTTAATATAAACATTGTTTTTTGCAAATTGTGTGTGTCTTTTATTTATAATCACATGGGGCTTGTAATGATCTGTTGTGATTTTATCTCAAATAACCTTTTTACCATTAAGGTGTAAATATTTTTTTTTACAAAGGTTACAGGTCAAACAAGCAAAATTTTATGATCCCTTAAGCGAACAAAAGACTCACAAAAACCAACTTAAACACACTATTGTAGACAGAAGTGTGTTTAAGTTGGTTTTTTGTGAGTTTTGGTATGTTGGTTTTTTGTGAGTTTTGGTATGTTGGTTTTTTTGTGGGTTTTGGTATGTTGGTTTTTTGTGAGTTTTGGTATGTTGGTTTTTGTGAGTTTTTTCTGTGTTTAACTCAGTTTAAACCAAGTTGGTAAAAAAACCCACTTTAAACACAGAAAAAACCAACATACCAAAACTCACAAAAAACCAACATACCGAAACTCACAAAAAACCAACATACCAAAACTCACAAAAAACCAACTTACCAAAGCCCACATTTATGTAACAAGTGAGTTTTTTCTGTGTTTAACTCAGTTTTAACCAAGTTGGTAAAAAAACCCATTTTAAACACAGAAAAAACCAACTTACCAAAACTCGCAAAAAAACAACATACCGAAACTCACAAAAAACCAACTTACCAAAACTCACAAAAAACCAACTTACCAAAGCCCACATTTATGTAACAAGTGAGTTTTTTCTGTGTTTAACTCAGTTTTAACCAAGTTGGTAAAAATACCCACTTTAAACACAGAAAAAACCAACTTACCAAAACTCACAAAAACCAACATACCAAAACCCACTAAAAACCAACTGCCAATACCGCTTGGTTTAACACGGATAAAACTCGTGTTTAACTCGAGTTTTACACACTTATTTGGGAAGGGATATATCAAAGGGATTTGCATCCATTCTTTAACAAAATTTATTTGACAGTTGACATCAATTCAACGAATGTGCTTGTTTTAATGCGTTTGGAATGTCACAGCAAATTGTGTTGATCTATTTTCTGGAAACAATGAAAGAAATTAATTTAATGTTGGTAATTTAAGAATTGCAGGTTGCATTAAAAGAGAGGGTTCTCGAGTGAACATTAAAATTTATGTTGACTAAATAATACTTAAATAATATTAATAGATCAAGCAACCAGACTCAACATTTTTAAAGGACTCTGTCTAAATAATGTCACTGCTGTTAATTCAATATTTGCACAATTTGTTGGGGTTTCTCCTCAATTTGCTGAATAAAATTGTTAAGTTCTCCTCATAAAACCCTATTTCCAAAGCAAGGATTTGAGGAGGGATAACTAAATGATTATCTGGGTTACACTTGCATTCTTAATTTTGGCGATTTTTATTTACTTGTCTGTTGCATTTGAGAACAAAATTTCAATGTGCGCCAAAAGTATGAAGAGTTTAAAAGATCTTTATAAGTAGATTGAATTTCAATTTGAAAATCCTTCTCAGTTGGTAGAAACCAACAAAGACAGTATTGGGACTTGTTTTGAGGTGCTAGCTTACATCAATTGAGCGCTAGATAAAATATATATTGTAATACTAGAGCAATAAGAAATATTGCATGTTTAAACACCTGCGATCATAGCTGATCATATTCCTAGTGTGCAGAGAGTGTAACCACTGCTTGACAAGTGATCTGTCCTGAGAAATAATTAAAGATGGTTCCCTGACAAGCATGACATCAGCTTGACAAGACCTCCAAATGTTTTTATTGCATTAGTCAGTGAAAGTAATAATGAGCTCATTACCATGATGGCTGATTGAACATGGGGCAAAGGACATGGCGTGCCCAGTGATTTGTAAATAACTGGAGGAAAGCTTGTTGTTGCATTAGCACTGAGTTGTAAGTTGTCCATGTATAACCTGTGTGTATATTTGTACTTGCTTAAATAGCCATGTTTAATAGGTGAAAATGGAAACTATGTTAGTGTGTAAAAAGGACTGCATAAACTTGAAGTTTAATGAAACATATGACTTAGATTGTGTATCTAATTATAATAATTCATACTAGAAATGGCGCGGCAGAGGCCGACGCGTATCCCCACGCCGAATGTTTGACCTAGGTGTGCCCCAGGGTTGGTAATGGGGCCATGCATAGCTGAGATTGACCGTATTGTCATAAGAGAAGTTCATCATCAATTAGAAGTGAATTGGTGTAGAAATGAAGAAGTTATAGTAAAAGGCAATTTTGGGTGGGTGTGGTCTATGTGGGCGGGGCCCCAGGGTTGGTAATGGGGCCATGCATAGTTGAGATTGACCGTATTGTCATAAGAGAAGTTCAGTATCAATTTGAAGTGAATCGGTGTAGAAATGAAGAAATTATAGTAAAAGGCAATTTTGGGTGGGTGTGGTCTATGTGGGCGGGGCGCCCCAGGGTTGGTAATGGGGCCATGCATAGTTGAGATTGACTGTATTGTCATAAGAGAAGTTCAATATCAATTTGAAGTGAATCGGTGTAGAAATGAAGAAATTATAGTAAAGGCAATTTTGGGTGGGTGTGGTCTATGTGGGCGGGGCCCCAGGGTTGGTTATGGGGCCATGCATAGTTGAGATTGACCCTAATGTCATAAGAGAATTTCAGTATCAATTTGAAGTGAATCCGTGTAGAAATGAAAAAATTATAGTAAATGGAATTTTTTGGTGGGTGTGGCCTATGTGGGCGGGCGCCCCAGGGTTGGGATTGGGGCCATGCATAGTTGAGATTGACCCTAATGTCATAACAAAAGTTCAGTATCAATTTGAAGTGAATCCGTGTAGAAATGAAAAAATTATAGTAAATGGAAATTTTTGGTGGGTGTGGCCTATGTGGGCGGGGCGCCCCAGGGTTGGGAATGGGGCCATGCATGGTTGAGATTTACCGTATTGTCATAAGAGAGGTCCAGTATCAATTTGAAGTGAATCGGTGTAGAAATAAAGAAGTAAATGTAAAATAACCTAAAAAAATGAGTGATAATTTCTGACGCGGCCCCACCCCAACCGCTATAACTTTTGACCCAGGGGTCAGATCAAAATTCCAAATAGTGCAGGGTCGCACATATGCTCATAGCTACCATGTGTGTAAGTTTCAAGGTTCTAGTGCTTTTAGTGTAGGAGGAGATAGTGGCCAGGACGGACGGACAGACAGACGGACGGACGGACGGCGGAGATAACCACAATATCCCCACCTTTTTTTCAAAAAGCGTGGGGATAATTACTCCTAGATTAAATGTTAACATTTTTTTATTGTTTGTATCTTAATTAATTACATTTATAATCTGCTGGTCCATAGATATTTATTAGCTTTCATCAAACTACGCATACCAGCAAATAAACTGTTGAACCGCATGCAATAAAACATTAATTAAATGTTAATTGATGTTAAATAAATTTAAATCTCATCATTTAGTCTGGCACTAGTAATTTTGTTATAGCTGACCTACATTCTATTTTCTCCAACATTTAGTTGAAGATTCAGTTGCAATTGTTTACCTGAAATATACTAAATTGCTTATTACAGTAATAAATGACATTTGATACACTGGGAACTGGGGACCATACCGGTATGTCATTTTCCAGGTAATGAAATATGGCAAAGTCTTGCAGCATTTATTAGGAAACGTAAACCGTGCAAGGGGGGCTATTTGGATCCTCTTTCAACTGAAATTGCCTCATAATAATACATTCTGCCACTTAGGACCTGTTACATAATTGCCTTTGTTTTTATGAATTAGATGTTGAAGATGAGTTTCATTATGTTTGTTAATGTCATTTATAAGTTGATATAACAAGAAACTACCTAAAGACATATAACATTAGACTCTGTTTATGAATTCCACTAATTGCTGAATACAAAAAATAATGTTAAACTTGTTAAATTAGGCAAATTTGTAAAAGAAGTTCTGATTTTAAGAAATAATATTTCTAATGTTACTTAACTTTAACTAGTAATCCTCCATATATAACAAGTATTTTACTTAGCCTCTTTGTAACTGTATACGATTCTGCTTATGTTTATTTTATTACTATGTTTATCTCTGTGACATAATTGTATTTGAAATATCTAGTGTTTAGAAGATGTACCGTAAAAAGTTGTGTATAAGGCGCACTTTTTTACCCCAAAATTTCATTTTAAAAACTTGATGCGCATTATGCACAACTACAGCCATGCCAAGACATTTTTTCGCTGTCAGTTACCCAGTAGCGGTAATTCGCATCATTCTGTTTTCCGGTGTTTTATCTGTAACTATGTTAATAATAGTGTTATATTGACGATCTGAATAAGATGAACAAACATTATAAAGTTAACATATATATTTTCTATCTTTTTCAGGTACGTACAGAGCATTGAAATCAAATAAATTTGAAGAAGAGAATGAAAAACGAGGAAGCCATTTTTATTTAAATGTTATTGTTTACTTTTCCCACAATATTATACCCTACTGTACTAGGGTTACACAATTTATTTGGGGGCACTTGTCGATTTACAATAGTATGTCGGCAAGGTATTTCCCGATATATTTAAGATTATTTTTCTTGCTTTTCAAATGTGTTAATAAAATTGATGCTGTGTTTGTTTACACGTTTTCATACGTCTTGTCAAGATTGAGGATGTGATTATTGAGCAATTTGCGTCACCTGTCAAGTTTTGTGTAGCTGGGCTATTATCAAAACATGCGAACCGGCAAACGGCTTCACACCTCCATTGTTTGTTTATCGCCGGTAATGTCGTGATGGTGTTGAGAAGTTTGAGTCGTTAAAGTCTCCTGTCAATTTTAGACACTCGAAAAGAACGCATGATATCTGCATTGTAAATAAAACGCGCTGTTGTGAATTAGTCATGCATGAATAACCAGGTGACAATACCAATCAATAATGTCAGTTTCTTAGTTATAACTAATCCATCCGTTATGTGTACTCCACGATAAAATCGTGGACAGTTACTTCGGAGACATATGATGAAAACCTTGATGGTATCCTCGTGGAAAGTGTGCATTTCATGCATAATTCATTTAAATCCAAACATTTATTTTTACGCATAATATGATTTAAAAAAAACACCAACTAGTTGTATCGTTATCGTCTTAAAAATAATTTATAATTGAAGCAATAAAAGAATACGTAAGATCGGCAATGTAAATATAACGATTTTCAGTTAGCCTGCGGTACGGAAATTTTCCCCCGATTTTTTTGCTTCCAAAACTTTTTTTCCCGATTTTTAGCTTTAAAAAGTAGATGCGCGTTATACATAAATGCGCGTTATACACAACGTTTTACGGTACACTGTGCAAGTCTGAATAAATATTGGTCTTGTATAAACCAGACAATAAATCTGCTCCTATTTTATAGACATTTGTTTAAAATCTCCAAACCAGAATTGTCTTGATTCTGCACACTGATAAAACTTTGGATTAAAATTTTTGTAACACAGAAATTTTCCTTTTTCATTACATTTTGCTAATTAAATTGGTAAAAGGGCATTTTCATTCATTTATGCCCCCTTTGAAGAAGAAGGGGTTTATTGTTTTGCTGAATGTCAGTACTAAGGTTGGTCTGTCTGTGGGTAGACCAGTTTGTTTCCAATCAATAACTCGTCAACTATCAATTGACTGATTGGCTTCATACTTCATACTTAACATGTGCATTGGCCTTGGACAGTAGATGACTTCTATTGAAATTGGGGTCACTAGGCCAAAGGTCAAGGTCACTGTCACAATAAGTGTGAAAATCCTTTCTGATCAATAACTTGTCAGCGAATTGACCGATTGGCTTGATATTTCACATGTGCATTGGCCTTGGACATTAGATAACCCCCATTTGAAATTAGGGTCACTAGGTCAAAGGTCAAGGTCACTCACAATAAGTGTGAAAATCATTTCTGATCATTAACTGATCAATAATTTGACGGATTGGCTTTATACGTTACATGTGCATTGGCCTTGGGCAGTAGATGACCCCTTTTGAAATTTTGGTCACTATTTTAAGGGTCACTGTGACATTAAGTGTTAAATTAGTTTCTGCTCGATATGTCATTAAGTGATAGGTGTCAAGGCCCTGTTTGGGGTGGCATCTGTCTCCGACTGTGGAGCTCTTGTAGGCAATTACAATCAATTTATTACATTAAACACAGTTGTTTCATGTAAGTTTCTCCACTTTGTGTGCAGTCTGACTTGAATGAATGAGTTGTATAAATGTTACAAAGCTGTGTAAGTTCTCATACCCATGTGGCCATGAGTCATGTATTATTGATTCCTTGGCGAAATGTTGTTCATGATTTCATGAACACTTCAAGCCAATCAGGAATTGTTCATGAACCATTCTCAAAAAGTTCCTGATCTTGGTTCATTAACTTTTGGACATGAACTGTTCTTAAGACACGTTCATGAATAGTTTATGAATTTTTGTTGAACACTTCAAAGTTCATGAACAGTTCTTCATTTAACCATAAATACTTAGTAATGAACATTTAATGAATAATTATTTCTGATGACTTTTCTGAGAAAGTCTTTGAGGATCCATCATGAATAATTCATAAATTCCTTTGTGCTAGATGTTTCATAAATATTTTTGAAAGTAATATTGAAATGTCTAGCATACTAATCTTGTAGATTTGTGAAACCTGTGAAGTTAGTATGAATATGCATAGTACTTTCACCACTGTAAGTAAGAGTTCTTGACCTGTTCTAGAGAAGTTTAAGAACATTTGTACAAGAACTGTTCCAGAACTGCCTTCAGGAACAGTTCAATAACTTTTTAAGGACCTTTCCTGTTCTTGATTTATTCTTAAACTATTCTTGAACACTTTAAGAACTTTTTTGAACATGTTTCCTTCTTATGTTCTTAAACAGATCTACACAATGTTTTTTAACATATGATTGACTTTTTAAGAATCCAATATGTTCTTAAAAGTATCTGTCATTGTTCTTGGAAGACTTAAAAGACAAGTTTAAGAATGTTTTAAGGACATCTTATTTCAAGAACAGTTTAAGATGATATCACGAACTCAAACATGTACATTGCATTGCTGTTTTTACAAAGGAAGAATATTGTGTGCACAGGAAGTTGAAACAGAGGCACATGGTTTATGTTATGTTTGAAAATGTAAGTCTTTAATAAATTAACCGCTGAACTGATCAGTCATTGGTTCCATTTCAAGTTCTTTGGCACTGTAAGTGTAACCATTTCAGGGAAACCATTGATTAGTAAATGATTCTTGAACTGAAAATGAGACAATTCATAATATTTTCAATACATTAATTATTCATGAACATATAGTGCAAAGATGTATTATGAAATTTAAAGAGTATTATCAAACCACTTGTATCACAGTTATCAGGGCTTTCGCTGTCGTTCGCCAAATTCGCCATTGGCGAAAATTTCGCAAATTCGGCGAATAAAATTCTTGGTTGGCGAAAATGCTCGGCGAAACATTTTTAAAATTCGGCGAATAAAATTCTCGGTTGGCGAAAATGCTCGGCGAAAGGTTTTTTGCCTGTCAAGAACCATCCCAGATAGTACAATCTTTAAACCGTCGACTGTGCGTCAATACATCATCGTGTTATTAACCAGAAAATTTGATACGCAGTCTGCAGCAACACCGGTCAGAACCGGTCATCGAAACAAAGGAAACTTGCTGGTGCATTGTGTACTGGGAGTGACGTCACCATCTATGTATAGAACGCTTGCTGGTGTGAAAACAAAAGGTGTTATCGAACATTATGTCAATACCACTGACCTGGCAAAAGCATTTAACAAAAAACTATTTCTTCACAAAACACATGAAATCTTGTTTCAACAGGAATTTGAGAGCATTTCTGTTTAATAGTTTCATTATTATAATATTTTGGGAAAGGTAAAGTTTGATTAAGAAACCAACAATTTCGGAAATAAAAAGTATACCATTCTGACACCCGTTGTAATATATTTCGGGTATGTTAAAATTTCGGACATTTAAAGATACGGACATTTATGTGTTTGTTTGTTGTTGATAGTTTGTAAAACTATGTTTTATCATATTTCAGGCAACTAGAACGGATGGTGGCAATTATTTGGGCCTTTCTGTCAAGAAATATGCGTGAAAAACATTCATTTATTTGAGCCTAGAAATCATCCACCACTTACAGAAAATGTTTTAACAACAGATGCTGTCAAAGCTGATGTATATCATATCCAAATGACCAAATATAACTGTTTAACAATATGAAGTGAGATGCTTTGATAATAAAGCATCTTTATCTTGATCAACTGTTAATGTTTTGCAAAGATTGAAATATGTGCTCAAGAATGAATATCTTTAATATAATGAAAATGTGCTTATTTTGTAAACAATGTGAACTGAACATGTGCTTATGATGTATGTATAAACTGATATTCTGTAATGTAGAATAAAAGTATGATTATTACATTGATGTATGTATATCTAGATGTATGCATATCTATAATTGTTTTTTGTTATAAACTGATATTCTGTTATGTACAATATTTTAAAAGGATGATTATAGTAATAAATATATTTAAGCTTCATATTATAGTTATTTGTGTTCTTACACCCCTAGACTTTCACGAGGCGGTCCCAAATGCTTGGCAAAAACTTTGGCTACAGTTTCTAAAATTTGGCTACAAAAAAATCCAATTGGCTAAAATGTTGGCTAAAGAAATTTTTGAGCCAGGGGAAGCCCTGAGTTATTAGTGTTATATTTAAATTATTGTTATATGTTGCTATCAATATGTTAAGTGCTAATACAAGACTTGTTTCTTCTTACCCTGACCTGTTTGTTGAGCTTTGGTAACACTTATGATAACCTTTGCATAAATTGACAAATTCTTGTTCATGAATAGTTCATGAACACTTCATGCCACCTCAGTTCATGAACTCTTGAAGAACTATGGTTCATGAACTATTCACTAACAGTCCGTGAACAGAAAATGAGCCATTGAAAAATAGAAGAAAAATGTTCATGAACTGTTCATGAACAGCAAAACCCTGAAGAATTTTTCAAGAATTGTGTTGTTCATGAACTGTTCGAGAACACTTCATGCCATTGGTGTTCATGAATAGTTCATGAACATTTCATGCCATAATGGTTCAAGAATAGTTCATGAACACTTCATGCCATATGGTTCAAGAATAGTTCATGAACACTTCATGCCATTAGGTTTCAAGAATAGTTCATGAACACTTCATGCCATTAGTGTTCATGAACAGTTCATGAACTAACATTTCAAGAACATTTCACAGACGTGGCTCATTTTCTGTTCACTGACTATTCGTGAACAATTCATGAACTTAGTTCACGAACAGTTCATGAACACTTCACGAATTATTCATGAACTGCAGAACAACATTTCGCAGGGGTTGAATTGTATGAAATTAGTTGTTGCCTAACTTAAACATCTTTAAGCACTTAAGGTGACTGAGAACTTCCCAATGTGCACAATGCAGCACATCGACACACAACCAGTTTACCTTATGAGAATATGATGGAACAAAAGAGTATCACACATTTTTTTTTAAAGGAACTATATTTAAGCCCCCCCCCCCCTTCGAAGAAGAGGGGGTATACAGAGCTCAACATTAACCTAAAAAACAACTTGCCCTGCCAGGCAAATACTTAGAAAAATCTACTAGCCCTGAACGTAAAGACACTTGTCCAAACATGAAATATCACATTAACTGTAAACCTCATATTTTTTAATAAAGATCAAAATTATACACCACAAAACCTTTTTTATTTATTTCTATTTTTTTTTTTTTAAACCTATGTATTTAAGCTCGATTGCATAACAAGCCTAAGCTTATATGAAACACTCTCGAGTCCGTTTCCTTGGTGTCTATGGGGGAGATCTAAAGAACGCTCCAACAGTGGGGATCGAACCCATGACCTCCCGATGGCTAGGCGGACACCATATCCTCTACACCACGGCGATCTTTTTAATTTTTGAACATATAACAAAATGGTTACAGCAATTAAAGTCTAAATTAAATGCTGTTTGTTCATTTTTGCACTTGCTCGGGCGACAACTAGATTATAAAATAACTTGCCCGGACCCAACTTTTACTTGCCAGGGGCAATAGGACAACCGTTAATGTTGAGCCCTGGTATATGGTTTTGCACATGCCGGTCGGTCGATCCGTCGGTCGGTCTGTCCACCAGATTGTTTCCGGATGATTACTCAAGAACGCTTAGGCCTAGGATCATGAAACTTCATAGGTACATAGATCATAACTGGCAGATGACCCCTATTGATTTTCAGGTCACTAGGTCAAAGGTCAAGGTCACAGTGACTCCAAATAGTAAAATGGTTTCCAGATGATAACTCAAGAATGCTAAGGCCTAGGATCATGAAACTTCATAGGAACATTGATCATGACTGGCAGATGACCCCTTTTGATTTTCAGGTCACTAGGTCAAAGGTCAAGGTCACAGTGACAACAAACGTATTCACACAATGGCTGCTATACTACAACTGACAGCCCATTTGGGGGGCATGCATGTTTTACAAACAGCCCTTGTTATAGTAGAATGTAACTATGTAGTATAATATACCAAAAGGTTGAATTGTAAATACTGGTTAACAATTATAACAGATTTTGTTCTTTATAGCTTTTAAATATTTCCCCGGTAGGGTGGCATATAGCAGTCTGTCTGTCCGTCCGATATTAAGCTGACTGAGCTGAGCTGGTATGTGAGTTAATCTACAATTGATCTAGAGAAGCTGTTTGAGTTTTGTTGTGGTCCTTTGATTTTTGGCAAAGTTATGGGCCTTGGACTTCGAAATGTTCACTATAAGAACAGTTTGCCGGAGGGTTTTTAACGAAATGCTTTCAGATATTTAGCTGATTTTTTTATATGTTATTCTACCTATAACATGACTTACAGAGAAAGTGTGAGTTTTGTTACAGACCATTGATTTTTGGTGAAGTTATGGGCAGTGGACTTAACAATTTTCTCTAAAATAGCTGCTGTGTAACTTTAAAGGGCAGTCGGCGGCATTGTGTTTAACAAACACAGGTCTTGTTTATTTTAGCTTTTTCTGTTATCGTGCCAAAAGGAATGAATGAACATGAACAAATACACCTACACCATATGAAAAAATACACATGATTATCTAATGAACAAATACACATCCAATTGTTAGTTAGGCTGACATAAGGTATAATGTTTAAGAGACATCGTAAATTGACCTTAAAGTGCAACCTAAGCTTGTTATTTGTAGCGATCCGTTCAGAAAGTAGGCAGTAGGCTTGGTTAATGCACATCAGATCCAGTGTCAAAAATCGCGAATGAAAGTTAATAAAATATTACAAACTGTAAACATCGCTAATCAATTAATAGAAAAAAATGAATACTTATTATGTATACCCATCAATATAAGTGCTAATACTGATCATATTTACTGATAACACTAGTTAAGTGGAGTTTTTTTTTGGTGAAGAGAGATGTATTAATGTCAATTTAATGATGATATATTGCGCATTGTTGATTTAAATAGGGATTTTGAAAGTATTTCTATTGAAATTTTATTTCAGCAATTATATAAGAAAGTTGTCAAAACCGCATGTAGGATTGGATCTTGAAGACAAATTCACAGATATTGTTTTAATATTGATGATTAACTAATAATATAACTTTCTTATTAGCAGATAAAATTACCAGATTTTTGTGGTGTAATTAAAATCATTTATAATTATTGACTTACTCAAAAATAGGTTGAATTCCATATAGGATGAATTCCTTATATGCTGAATTCCTTACAGGCTAATTCCTTATATTTTTTGCAAAAAAGAGAAAATTTGCTGCTGGTTATATTTTATAATAACAATAATTATTGCTTATTAAAAATTAAAATTATTTTATTATTTTTATTTTATTATTTATAGTATTATTTGTGTCATTATTATTATTATTATTATATAAATAATTATCATTATAATCACAAAAATAATATACAGGTAATAATAATAATAATACTGATAACAGTAAAAATAATAATTATACTCATAAAATTAATGGATACAAAAATTGAAAACATAAATACTAATCAACAGTTGATGATGCTCTTAGTTATTTACAAAGTGTTGACATAGACGTAACAGATAGTACATTAAATCAATCACAGAGAGCAGAATTAGAATCAAAATTATATGCAGATAAGGTTAACATCCTACTTTAGGCAGGTCTGAATTGCTGTAAATATCTATTCATCATCATCGAATGTTTTGTGAAGTGACAGTACAATTTCTAGTAAGCATTTCTTTAGGGAATTACTTAGACATGTGTCATTGAAACTTAACACTGGATGATGATGGGATTGGAAAATGTATTATGGCATTCCTATTTCTTTGTTTTAACATTTGAAAGTGTCGTCCCTGATTAGCCTTTGCAGACTATTCTGGAGCCTCACTTTACGCACATGCATTAAACCCCTTTTTGCAGAGCACAGCCAATATATTTGTGTGCAATTGTAATTTTTTTTAAAAAGAAGTCTCTAAAGTCATGAAGGACATTCAGATAAAGTAAACTGGACCTTGTTGTTCCTAAAAATGGATAACCTAGAAGTCAAGAAGTTTACATACATTTGTTCTTGTACAATAGTATATGGTATGTATATGATATGTCTGAACTGTGTGTCAAATGGTGTAAATGATATGAGTTTTCTATCTGCAATTGTGTTAATGCTTCACATGTTTTTATCAATAGATTTCTATTAGTTATATATTTAATTGCCTTAGTGGTAAAATGACATTTTTGTCAATATTGGTTGACCATGGCATACCATGATTGGACGTCATACTATGCTGTGGCATACATGACCACAGGGCCCTCAATCTATCAAATCTGCTGCCGAAATTCGGCGGCAGTCCCCCACCTGAAAAGTATACTTTTTTCCCCTTTTGGGGGGAAAATTTCCCCCCCCCCCGAAAAAAAAAAAAACTTTTTTTTTTTTTTTTTTTTTTGTTAATAGAAAGATGTGTCTCATGATAATTATATCTCAATTCTATTTCAATTTAATCGTTTCAAACATACTAAATTATGAAAAATGCAATGAATATAGTGCAAACATGTACAAATGAAATAATGAGAGAGTAAGTAAAAAATTCCCCCAAAAAGGGAAACGCCGCGAAAATTCCCCCTTCTAAGGGCTGCGGATCCCTTCCCCCAAAGTAGTGTGAGGGCCCTGGACCATGGCTTTGAAGAAGCTGAACATGTATAGTTGCCAATAGTTTACAAAAACAATATTTTTAATAAGTTATTATGTGTAATAACTGGCAAGTAACAAGAACCTTGGCAGTTCTGTTGTACATTAATATTTATATTTTAGAGGCAAATAATAATGAGGGTCAGGATTCATAATTGAGGGAATAGGGTAGAATATCTATCGACCATTGTATATGGAAATGGGGAACAAAGATCCAGATAATGGTCAGTTTTGGTGGAAAATTTACCCTGATAAAATGAAGGACTATTTTCGTCAGGATGACACTCCATTTGATATAATGAAACATCCTCTTAAAGATGGTTGTATATTTGACTCTGAAACGTTTGAGAATGATACTAAACAAAGACTTGGAAAGAAGACAAACTGTCATTCCTCGGTGCTCCAGCTAGGTTTTATAAAGGGCAGGGGGTAGGAGGGGGGGGGAGGGGGCAATTTTTGTCAATCTCAATTGCGCAGTTTTTTGTTAAAGGGGCACTTTCAAGTTCGCATTTGTATCTGCAATGCTCCCTGTTGCATATTAAGTTTTATATTATTAATAATTGTTAGAATATTAATTCAATTTTTATTAAACCATGCAAATAAAATGTCTACATGAGGGATAAATGAATAACAATGCACTAAGAAATTTATGAATTATTATATCTCTCAAAATTATTTAAAAAAAGGTAGACACTTTGACATAACATGAACTGACTTTTCCTATGTTTAATTGTGCACATTTTGTGCCATCTGAGCCCTTTTCAATGTAGCTTTCAGGCTACATGTAGCTTTTAACTTATTAAAGACGTGGAAATTGAATTTTCAGTTTAATAAATCAACCATTCTTTCTGTCTCCCAGATGTATGATATCTAGCACAGATATGATGGTTGATGTGAAAAAAAACAATTTCATTTCCCAATAGCCCTATATTTTTCTAAGAGAAATGGAATTAAGTTAAATTACTTGGCTTTCAGCATTCGTCTGGAAACAATGTTCACACATGAAAAAAACAACCTGTAACACACATTCACTGATGTTTTTGATATTTTCCACTTGAGTTCTCATCATGAAGTATAAATTTCACTTATTTTTTTCCATATTTTTCACTTGAACTCACACAATGAAGTATAAATGTCACTGATGTTTGCAAAAAAAAATTCACTTGAGATCACACCATGAAGTATAAATTTCACTGATGTTTTCCATAGTTTTCACTTGAGTTCACACAATAGAGTATAAATTTCACTGATGTTTTTCATATTTATGCCCCCGAAGGAGGGCATATATAGTGATCGCACTGTCTGTCTGTCTGTCCGTCCATCTGTCTGTCTGTCCATCACACTTTGCGTTTAGGTTTCGAAAAATGCTCATAACTTCTGTCGCTTCAGATGTAACCTTCATATTTGGTATGCATGTGTATATGGACAAGGTCATTCCATACGCACACAAATTGTGACCCCTGTGACCTTAACCTTGAACTTAGGGTCAGCGTTTAGGTTTCAAAAAATGCTCATACATGTAACTTCTATCAAAGCGTTTATAGGGGGCATATGTCATCCTTTGGTGACAGCTCTTGTTTATTCTTGAGTTCACACCATGAAGTATAATTTCACTGATGTATTCCATATTTTTCACTTGAGTTCACACCATGAAGTATAAATTTCACTGATGTTTTCCATATTTTTCAGTTGAGTTCACACCATGAAGTATAAATTTTACTGATGTTTTCCATATTTTCACTTTCCTTCACACCATGAAGTATAAATTTCATGGATGTTTTCCATATTTTTCACTTCTTGCCAAACAGAAGTATGCGTGTTTTTTTCAGTATCCAGAACATGGCTTTTATGGCATTGCGGACAAGATCTTGCTGTTCCGACATGATGCCACCTCCGCCAATGTGCTGCAGATTGTCAACCACCCGGGGGACATCATAGAAGGCTGTCTGGTCGAGGTCGTGTTGTCAGGTAACCAAGCAATATTTAATGGTTGTTCAACATAAACATCGTTAAAACCTGTCAAATCTGTAAAGTGTTTTATGCAATCAATAAATGCCGAGTGTTCTGAAAAAGAGTGTTATGAAATTCAGACTAGAATGTATGGTCAAGTAATGATGCATCAAATGTATTTTACTCTTAATCCATCCCTATTTATCTATCTACCAATGTTTTCTGTAACAATTACTATGGACATTAAAAAAAACTGTGTTTCTTAAAGGTACCACAATGACGAAGAAAAGAAAAGTTGTAAAATACCATTTTTTTACAATTATTAGTTTAAATTGATTAAATATCACGGCTTTGAAGTAATGTAATATACCAGTTGTGATATTTTAATCTTTATAAAATAATAATTGTAAAAAAATAAAGTATTTTACAACTTTTCTTTTCTTAGTCGTCGTGGTTGACGGTACATTTAAGGTACTTGTTCAGGTTGCTTCGCTCCTTTCTGTTTGTAAAATAGGCTTTGTCAAATTTTATTACAGGGACTTGTTCACAATTTGGCAAATTGAAAATTTTCAATAAAATTGTCATAGATTAAAATATTATGTATGCATCATATTAAAACAAGCAAAATAACTGACTGAAAAAAATGTTAAAAAAATCTATGGTTGTTAATTAAAAATTGTTGATCAAAATTCTAACGCTTTTCATCGATAACTTACCAAAGTGTGTATAGTCATAGGGTTTTAACTACATGTACATTGCAGATTCTAACACAGAATAGTGTACATGTAGTTAAAATTAAGTTTCTAGTTGGTTTTTGCTTTTAGAGGTTGGGTTGCCAAGGTAGACACATTTTTATGACCCCAAGTCTATACTGGGGGACATATTGTTTTTGCCCTGTCTGTTTGTTGGTTGGTTTGTTGGTTTATGTCAAACTTTAACATTTGCCATAACTTTTGCAATATTGAAGATAGCAACTTCATATTTGGCATGCATGTGTATCTCATGGAGCTGCACATTTTGAGTGGTGGAAAGTCAAGGTCATCCTTCAAGGTCAAAGGTAAAAAAAAGTAAAGTCAAAGCGGCGCAGAAGGGGACATAGCGTTTCTGACAAACAAATTTCTTGTTGTCTGTGTTCTTATCATTATTTCAAACTATTCCAAGTGTTACAGCTTTTTTTATTTTTTATTTATGTACTGATATATTTGTTTCTATACAGGAATATGTAAGCACATCCCTTTAGTTTGATATTCAACCATTGGCTTTCATTAAGAACAGAAATATAAACGTCCTTGATTGACATGTCACAGCTGATCAATGACAGGTCACAGCTGATCAATTCACTACCTTGGAATATTATTTTTAAATTGCCACCTATTACAATAGTATACTACCTTATAAGTTGCACCTGTCTCTCACAATTAACCATTTGCATGCTGGGAAATTTGTCGTCTGCTAAAATGTTGTCTGCTGAATTTCTAAAATTAGCATTTTCTTCGATTTTTTGGCAAAGAATACTATCAGAATAGCAAACAGTTTGGATCAAGATGAGACGCCACATTCTGTGGCGTCTCATCTGGATCCAAACTGTTTGCAAAGGCCTTCAGAATTCGGTTGCAGCACTGAAAGAGTTAACTGGATGAATGTGAGAAAGGTGCAAAATGAGGCAATACAAAGTTATTCAAAGCAAAATGACACCAATGGAATTCTTTCTTTACTGAATTCAAATGCGTTTTACTAAAATATTTAAAACTTGAATGCTTGATTTTGTAGGATACACTTCAGAGCTCAGTTGTAATTACTTGATATTCATGTTATACAGAGTAATGAGATTATAGAAATAGATTCTGAAAATAACCATTTAGAGCACAAGCAACATGGTTCACAGTATTTGTTTAAAGGAAGTTTTAAATGTTTTTAACATTCATGGGCTGACATTAAGACAATGTCATGGCTAAAAGTGTTCCGTTTTTTTTCGGAATTTCCGGCTTTTTTTAAGCCCCGGAGGACGATCTCTCAATTCGTCCAGAATTGATGAGAAAGTTGGGGGAGGGGGGGGGGGGTAGGTGGTCCGCGAATATTTCCAATCGAAACCGAGATCTAAAGAATCTTTAAAAAGATGCGTAACTACATGTATAACACGTGTGCGTACTGGAATCGATAGCCATGGCCACTAAAGGGGCCAGTTTAACAGATAAGTGATAATAAACTCCTTCACATGCACCCGGTGTCGGGTTTTGAGGCATCTGCTATCTGAGAATTTCTATTTTAAGACATTCTGCGCATAAATTACGGAGTTAAAATCGGAATTACGGAAACAACAAACATCTTGCGGATGCTCCGGAGATAGTCGATGTATCTCGATTATCATTATTCTGTACAAAAAATCACTATCGGGTCTAAATGTATCGACAGAAATGCCCTTATATGGTCGCGGTAACCAATGGCAGCTGGTTTGATTGTATGTATTTAGTTTTCGCGATTTTCGTTTCTGAGCATACGAAAACGGAGTACATACATTGAACGTTGTAATATTAAAAAAATCATGAAGTTTCTTCCCGCGGGTTACAATACTAAAGTATTGGAGAGTGGAGAGAAAAATAAATGGAATTGGAAGTGGCTGTCTAAAGTTATGAAACATGTAAAAAGGCAAGACCGTTAAAGTTATTTTAAGTGTTCACCCATGCAATGTCTTATCCATGCAACCGCAGTAGTCAGTAGCTGGGTAGGCATATCTAAGTAATGCTCGATTGGTACCGTCATATCCAAGGTGCGGACAATATACTTAAAATTATTTCACTTAGATTGTCACAGTTTAATGCGTATATGCTTGTAAATAAAGGAATTTTGGCGGCGATGATATTTTTGTGTCTGCAGAATTATAGTCTTTGTCTGTTTGTTTTTTCAAACATACAATTAGTGTTTTTCCCAGGCCATTTTAGCGTGGCGAAAAGCCACGCCGCCCTCCCGGATCGCCACGCTGCCCTTTTTAAAGGCAAATTTCGCCACGCGCCCTTTTTTTCAAAGGCAAATTTCGCCACGAAATTTGCCTTACGATCTAACTTGGTCCGCAAAATCAGCTTCCTTGATTGTCTGTGACGCTCCGACTGTGCTTGATTTACTCGAGAGGCGTCAACGTCTAATCGACTATATTTAATTGAGCAGATTTAATCTATAACAGTGCTCGATTAGGTCTTACTGGCTGCCCCAAAGCTGTGAATTAGTCATGCGTGAATAACCCCGTGTCAGTATCAATCGATAATGCCGGAGGCTATGTTATACCAAGCGCATTTTTCGCTCGGCAATGTGTACTTCTCCACGATATAATCATTACTTCGGAGACATTTGATGAAAAATTCGATGTTATTCTTGTGGCAATTGTGCTTTGCATGCATTATTCAGTTATATCAAAACATATTTTTTTACGCATAATTACTTTTAAATTCACAAACAAATTTATTCTTTATCGATTTCGTCTTTAAGATAATTAGATCTAATTATTGAAATAATTACCGAGACGTATACCAATTTAACAAAATACTAATCGCGTATACGATTTAACGTTGCTATGCGCACCTGTCGCTTACATCATTTGACATTTTATCAACATGGCGGACTATACAGAATTAAATTGTGACTCGGCAAAAATGGCAAATAACGTTGTAAACGATCGAACTAACGATGGAGATTATACATTAAGAAGGAATAAATGAAATGTCTGTGATAATCAACGATGCATAAAAATGTTTTAGATAGCAACAACATAATTTATTTATTTGTAATCTACTCGGTGGATGTATGTCACGGAAACGAGTGTTTGCATATTGTTAGAGATCAATTTACTCGCAATGTTATTTTAAACATCTGTCGAGATTATTGTTAGAAAATGGGATAAGACAAACATGGTTTCATTTATATGTTAGTGGATCTGTGTATAATCAGATTCATATGCATATATTGCTTTATTATGTTTGTCGTGCTGTACAGTTTATTGAAACAGCATGGAACTTAAATGTTCATTGCAAGGTAAATATATTAATATAAATCATAGTAAGTTAAATACATCTATTACCATTAAATGTGCTTGTTTATATGTTATTTTTTCCACAACTGCTTCGTGGAGCAAATAACATGGAACGTTTTTGCCCTTTTTTGCCTAAACTGCGCGCTAAAATGCCCTTTTTGAAAGTAATGCGCCATGCCCCTTTGCCCTCCTGGGAAAAACACTAACAATATATAGCTTGTGTTATCAAATAATCTTACTTATTAGACAACAAGAAATGGTCTGCAGCTGTATAAAAAATGCAATATAGTTTATAAGATATTATTATTTCTGACTCCTTCAAAATTCTAATATTCATTTCTGGACTTGTTTTTTGTTCCAAATTTAAAGCCAGGATAATGCATTCCTTGGCCATCTAAAATGCTATTTTCAAGGAGCTTCCTGGACCTGACCGGGGGCCGTCCAGCCCCCTGGCCCCAAGGTTTTTTTTTCAGGGTTTTTCAACCTTCCTTACTTTTAGCCATGCAATGTTTTTGTGGCAAACTCATAATTTATTGGCCAAGAACACAGTCAAAACATGGTATATCAGAATGTTGGTCAGTCAGTCGGCAAAAATGCATAGTTTATGGAGCGAACTACTTCCATATTTATAATGCAATTATTTATTGAAGATTCATTACCATATGAGTAGCATCCTGAGAGAACTGGGCTTAATGCATGTGCGTAAAATGTCGTCCCAGATTAGCCTGTGCAGTCCGCACAGGCTAATCAGGGACGACACTTTCTGCTTTTATGACATTTTTCGTTTAAATGAAGTCTCTTCTTAGCAAAAAAACAATTTAGGCGGAAAGTGTCGTCCCTGATTAGCCTGTGCAGGCTGCCTGTAGGCTAATCTGGGATGACACTTTACGCACATTCATTATGCCCAGTTTTCTCAGAACCCAGCTCACATGTATGGCTGTGCAAGACACTTTTCATGCCTCACAATATTCCACCTATAGCTGAGTTATTTGCACTTGAACTTGGCTGACAAAGTGATGCGGTACATTTGTCAAGTTTGTGACAAAGCTCTCGTTTAAAATGATTCAATTTATTTTTCCAGCCCAGGCCACCATGGAAGAACTTCAGATCCGACCTCACTTGTTGTTTGTGCACTCCTACAAATCACCACACTTTTGCGATTTCTGTGGAGAAATGCTTTTTGGACTCGTGAAACAGGGAATCAAGTGTGAAGGTACGTATTTCTGGCCTTTGCTCATGAATGCTTCTTGTTATTTCATTAGTCAGATTGCAAATGAATATTCATGAAAACATTAAACTTCTGACAGGTAATTCTCCAGGACAGGTAAGATGGGATAATGTAGTATGGATGAAATATATTTAGTGGGTTCCTTCACTTTTTCTTGTTGCAAGCTTTATAAGAACTGTTTAGATTTTTTAGGCTGCAAGTCAAATTTTGGACTTTGCGTGGTACCTTATCACAATATTGGTGATCAATTCATGAAATGGTGTGTCTTTACACCAATTGTAAGAAGAACAGCGTTGCTCCAAATCATAGTGTTATGTATGGTAGTACATGTAGGTGCCATTTAAAAAATTATCTCAGTTTATTTAGGGTGCATTGATGGTTTTCGTGCTAGAGTTCTGTTTATAGTCAATTATCAACCATATGTCTAGTACTGAGAGATCAGAATTAAAAGCAATCCTCGCTTTAGAGGTGATAATCTCACAAGGACCAGCCTTGCATTTCTTTACAACCAGATTCTTTCCATTTATTGGGATTATCCATATGTGTCTTGAAATATGAAAGACAAAACTTTGCTTATCTGATGAAAATTTTATTTTTTATAAGTTAACATCTCTGTGATAAGTATCCTAAAATTTAACTCGTGGTCTACATTACAATCATTTAGTGTCGTTAAGCCTTAACCTTATTAATGCTTAGCGTCTAGAAAAAAGGCCTTGGCAAACAGCGTAGACCCAGATGAGACGCCGCATCATGCGGCGTCTCATCAGGGTCTGCGCTGTTTGCTTAAAGGAATTTCTGTAAGAAATATTCCAATTATAGAAATAAATATACTAGACATCCCTAATTTTGGAAATAAATTGATCCAATTTAGAAGGATGGTAGAGTCCACTAGGCTTAAATGGGTTCATGTAAGTTACGCCGTATGGTGTGACTGAGTGGGAGGTTTAATATTTTAATAGAAAAGCCTCATACAAAAGTAATTACCTTCCTTCTCCAGTTTTCCATTTGCCAGTTGAGTTTCTTGTTCATAATTTGTTATCAAACAGACATGTCCTTTATCAATATGTATATCCGTTGGGAGTACATCCTAGTTGATGACAGTTTATAAACATCTGCATTTTTATCAGAAATTAAGAACAGGAATTATGGTCTGTTGTGTTATCTGTCAATACGCCAAATAAAAAGCATTACAAAATCAGAGATCTTAATGTGTTGTTTTCCTTCATTGTTTGTTTGAAAAATCGCAGGAGTTGGAAATAAACTTTTGAGCTTTTATCAAAGGGTTCCCTGATGGGAAATCTGCGTTAACATTTTCCACCTTTGTTGTTTAATTTTATTTCTGTATTTTATTGTTCTGTGGAGACTTATTCCCAGTCAGTCACTGGCTTGTGAAGAGAAAACAATATCTCTTTTGTCTGATGTTTCCTTTGTGTTGAAAGTTGATGACCAGTGTTATAATTTTATTTTCCTATTTGATGCCACTGTAAAGAAACTTCCACACAAGTCATAGGAGATTTCAAATTGCAATTATTTTATGGGAAAACAAAAATTGAAAAAAAGGTTTATATATGGAATTGCATTGTGTCTGTTATTTATATCAGTCTATTATGTGTAATTATTTACAAACCAGCTACGGTGGCATTTTACTTTATTTGCGAGACAATGTGTATGAAAATAAGCCTCGCTCTAGAAAAATAAGTTTAAATCCATGTTGGAAAAGCGTTGTTCCAGATTAGCTTGTGCAGTCAACACGAGCTTAATATCAGGGACAACACTTTAGCCAAAACCTCATTTTTGCTAAGAAGAGGCATCCTTGAAATATGGGAACAATGTTATACTAATTATGCCCCCCTTCGAAGAAGAGGGTATATTGTTTTGCACATGTCTGTTGGTCCGTCGGTCCGTCCACCGAATGGTTTCCGGATGATAACTCAAGAACGCTTAGGCCTAGGATCATGAAACTTCATAGGTACATTCATCATGACTGGCAGATGACCCCTATTGATTTTCAGGTCACTAGGTCAAAGATCAAGGTCACAGTGACTCGAAATAGTAAAATGGTTTCTGGATGATTACTAAAGAATGCTTAGGCCTAGGATCATGAACCTTCATAGGAACATTGATCATGACTGGCAGATGACCCCTATTGATTTTCAGGTCACTAGGTCAAAGGTCAAGGTCACAGTGACTGGAAATAGTAAAATGGTTTCCAGATGATAACTCCAGAATGCTTACACCTAGTTTTAATTAGTTATGTACTTTAGCAATGTATTGATTCATGTTTGGTTAACTGGGGATTTATTAAGTAACCTAAATTGAACGACATGACAAAATAGCGCAATTAAAAATGTTTATTTACATTTAAAACGCCTGCTTTGAGTATTATCCCCGAAAAGATTTCCATGTGCATAGGTGCCCAGACACTGAGAACTTCCTGAGGACTCAGGAATTTATGGATGCAACCTGGTAAAGAGTCAAAATGTAAACAAAGAGACAAATAAAACACTGATAAATTTTCAACGGAAAACTAAATGCGACTTCGTCCCCTTGGCTTATCTTAGAATTAATTCTCGCCTGTGCAGGAACGCCATAAATAAATTGAACCTTTGCTGTACTTCTTAAGTAATCCTAAGTCAGTTTCCACAGAATTATAACAGGTTTTTACTAAATTATTTTCACATTGTAGTGTATCATGGTTTAGTGGTAACCCTTCACAATCCATATAACAGTTTTGATACCCATTTAACTTAACCTATACTTAGTTTTGCTAATAGATTAATTGATACACAACAGGCACTAAGGCTCCCCCCTCTCCCACACCCCTGCGCCCTGTATCCCTCCCTGCTTACACACATCTCCTATGAATAATGGCCCTATGGGAGGGTCCCCCATTAATATACACCTACACAATTCCGTCGTATATAAACATATCAATAAAAAGGAGAAATAGAATGCATGTGTTGTGCTTACTTCTTTTCAACTTTATAAATTCACCATAGGATATACATTTATGTATTGTAAAATTGTAACTTATTGTTGATAAACTGTCTGTGTAAACGATGCAGTTTCTTTGGAGTAAATATATTTTTACGTGGGCTCCATAATTATGAAACGCAACAGAGAAGCTCTCAAATTTCGGTGGAGATATCCCTTGTCAAAAAAATAACCCACTTTCATACCAAAACACACTTAAACCAACATAAAACTGTGTTTTTTCTGAGTTTTTCTCAGCGGAAGTTGGTTTTTGCTATTAAAAGCGAGTTTTATGTGCGCTAAACTGTGCTTAACTGAGTTTAAAGTTGGTTATTTTAAGAAGATGTGTGTTTAAGCGAGTTTTTTTCTGTAAGGAGTCAGTTTTTTTGTGTCAAAAGTGAGCCTTTTTATTTATGAGTTGGTTTATGTGTGTTTAAGTGTGTCTTTTTGTTTTATAAGCGAGTCTTTTACAACAGAAGTTGATCCTTTTTAAACAGAAGTGGGTTTAAGCGAGTTTAAATTGGTCTTTTTGTAAATAATTTGAGAGCTGAAACCAGGCTGAAAGACTCACTTAAACACACTTTTCAATAAGTTGGTCTTTTGTTTATAAATAATACTCATCAATAAAACAAGAATTCTTCAAATAGGTCTTTGTTTCATGTTTATAGCCATTATATAATACAAGTCAATTGTAAAGGGGCTTTTTTACAGCTTGTTTGCCATTGTCCCTATTGTAAATGTGTGTGCTCCCCATAATTTTTTAGTGAATATTGGATGAAAATGGCTCTTTCAGAACATCACAGGTTCACAGATGGACAACAAGTATCACTGCCAAAAACTATAAAAATGATAAAACTTAGTTTTATACCTGAAAATGAAAGAGTTTGTGTTTCGCTTTGATTTTTTTCTTTATATTTGTTTTTATTATAAACAATATCTTATGATTGTTTTATGTCTTAAAATTTTTATTTTTTTTAAATTTTAAAACAATCTTATATGATTGTTTATATTTGTTTAAAACAGTATTTACTTGTTAAATCTGCATATTTAAATAATTATGGTATTGGAAACATTATTTTGGAAATAATCTATTAATTTGTGTACATAAGTTATGCAAGATTTTGATATTTTCATATGATACCATTGTATCCATTTTCTTAATTTGCAATAAAATAATATGATGCCAAACATGACCTGTGTTACATAAACAGTCAACAAAATAACAAGACAATACCTAAAAACACCCCTTTTCACACCACTAACAATAAACAGATAACAATCTGTCAGGCATTCAGAGCTAAACAGGGTACTGATTATCAGGGGCAGATAAGGCTACTGATAGGGTTTGCCCAGACATAAGGCTGGAATGAGGTATAAGACTTTTGATTGGTTCAATTTTTTGCACAGGAAATTATTTGAAAACAACAACTTTTGAAAAACAAGCTGGTTTCAGCAATTGAATTGAGCTAAATTAAATTAACATTAAGACTTATAATTGTTCTGTAAAATGTATTGAAATACTGTCAGCATGAAGTATTGTGTGATGAAAACAATGTGTATTTTACTACAATTTGGAAATCAACAATAAGTTTGTTGGAAAAGAAGTTCAACTGTTTTTTTTTTGAATACTGAAGAACAGTTTTAACAGGTTTGTATTGTCATTTCTTCATCCTTTTTTTATTTAGTTTACTGAATTAATTATGATCATTATTATATTTATGTATTGTCACTGGGAAATGTAAATTGATAAGTTAATGTATTGCAACTTAAAGGAAAAACAACACAATTTGAAGCAAAAATAGATGAACATACACATGACAAAGTGTAAATGTTGGGTACAGTGAATTATTGTGGTTGTGTTTTATGATTATTGTCATCTTTATTGTTATTTATAGATATTTCTGGTTACTACTGAACAGATTTCTTTCCCTCATATTTTAATTTTGAAGGTTAAACTCTTGCCCCAAGAGCAAAATCATGCTACCTGATGTATGGACTTTTACACCAGGCTTTGAATGAATAGTCTATCATATTTTTTCAGATGTCATAGCCAAAACCTTTGACAAGCCTTCGGTTGATGTTGAAGAAAAGATGAGAGGTTGTTTAAGGCATCTGCGGCTGATGCACAAGTAGACTGAAGTCTTTGTAAATAAAATGTGCTGTTAAAATGATTATTTAACCATTGTTTTCACTTTGTTATATAGATTTGCACCTGTTTCAACAACATTAACTTATTTTTATGCTCCCGGTAGAGTCTCATAAAGCAGTTGAACTGTCCGTCTGTCTGTCTATCCGTCCGAAAACTTTAGCATTGGTCATAACTTTTGCAATATTGAAGAAAGCAACTTGATATTTAGCATGCATGTGAATCTCATTGAGCTGCACATTTTGAGTGGTGCAAGGTCAAGGTCATCCTTCAAGGTCAGAGGTCAAAATCCAATGGAAGAAATAAGCAAAGAGAGATAATTTCTATACCTGCCAAATGATAAATAGAAATTTTATTTCAAAGCGGTGCAGTAGGGGGCATTGTGTTTCTGACGAACACATCCACATCTCTTGTTTGTATTTATTCCATACAATCTTACTTTTTTCAGTTCTATCTTTGTGTTCAATGTTATGTTATAACACTATTATATTTTATTATAACAATGCCATGTCTGTCAAAATAGTTTTATCATGCTGTGTATATGGATATATATGTAAAGTTTTATGTTTTATCGTTTGAAAAAAAGTAATTAGAATTTAATTTATGATATTTTTGTTCTTATCATAAAAAAGTTTTTCAGTTTTCAAGTGGGTGAAAAGTGGGTTTTTACTGAGCATTTAACAGGTTTTAAAGCTAGTTTTAACTGCGTTTAATCTGTGAAAAGCACACATTTAGCTCACTTAATGCTCAAATAAAAACCCACTTTTAACTCGCTTAAGAACAGGAAAAACCGACTTGATGTGTAGAAGCGGGTGTAAAAGCCAACATAAAGGAGAACACACTAACTTTTAACCAACTTAAGTTGGTAAAACTCGGTTTTAAAGCGTGTTTTAACTGCGTTTAATCTGAGTTAAGCACACATTTAGCTCACTTAACACTCAAACAAAAACCCACTTTTAACTCGCTTAAGAACAGGAAAAACCGACTTGATGTGTAGAAGCGGGTTTAAAAGCCAACATAGAGAAGGAAAACACACTCACTTTTAACCCACTTAAGTGGGTTTAAGTTAGTTTTAGTTGGTTTAAGTTGGTATAAGAAGGTATAAGCGTGTTGGTTTATGTGAGTGAAATCCAGGTTTTACCTACAAAAAACCAAGTCGGTAAGCAAAAAGTGTGTTTAAAAGACACGCTTTAACCCGGTGCCAATACCGCAGGGTTTAACACGGTTTTAACACGGATTAAAACCGGGTTTTGCCCACTTTTTTGACAAGGGTATGCCTCTCCCTCCGTCTCTCAATTTAATGTTTGTATGTGTTTGGGAATGGAAATTAATCCTTAACCACTAGCAAATTAAAATCCTGCATTTAAAACCTTCTATAATAAAGTTTTATTTCCAGCTTAATGCTGGAAACTTGTATAGCTATGTTTTTCAAATATTATTTGTAAAATCATAATAAAGGCTAAGATTGTTAGAAGGTGTCTATCCTAATTATCACATTATGTAGCAAAACTAGGTCATCCTCCACCAAACATTGGACAGATAAGCAACTAGATAGTTGCAATAATCCAACTCACAGCTATTGACCCACCGGGTCGCTGGGAGTTGCAACTGCTTACAGCATTTTCCATGTCAAGTCCCCCGCCCAGAATCCGGGCGGCAGTTTAATCCGAAATATTAGCCACATAAACTATTTTCTGGCATAAATAAACACAAATAGATCGTAAATATATCCATAATGCGCAAATAAAAACAACTTACATGATATGTAATGCTTGCATAATATTGATATTAATACAAAGTTTCAAACACGTCAACGGTTCTTTTAAATGTATATGTTTTTGCAATGGAAAAGGCCGAGTATTCCGAGTAATTCCAAATTCGAAAATACGCTATAGACCATCTCTGGAATCCTCGGTGAGATAAATCTTGTGTCTAATCTACCAATCTTAATATACGGACTATCTCTGGAACATCTGTAAGATAGATCGAAACGTCAATTCAAAACCTCGGCTTTCGGTTTAATAACGGGTTCTGTATAAAGTTTTTGTTTTGAGTATTTCTTCTCATTTCACTCGCAAATTGATATCGGTAATAACAGGTATTGTGTTTGTAACGATGTATTAGGTTGATTTAACTCGATTTTATAGACATACGTGAGACATAATTTTTTGACATGAAAAAATGAGTTACAAGGAAGAACTCTGAGCTGTACGTGTGTACTTATAAAAGCTCAGAGCATTCAAGAAAAACTAAGCAACTAGACAGTTAACTTTTCTTTTGTTTATCAAAGGTATTCACAGCATTTTTTTCCACAAAGGTCATGCATGGTCTGAGCCCTGACTTTAATCTTAAGCTAACTATATTAGTTAAGAAATCCACGATTTCATCTTGGAATTTATGTGACTTAGTATTTGGCAAGCTCTTAACTTAGGTTAAGTTAGAGTGAAAGATCTTTTGTAAGTCCAATTGCTGAGAAGCTACTGGTTCCTGAAGTAGAGAAAGGCACCTTATTGCTACCGCTTGTGTAGGGGATAGTTACAACCTCAATAGAAGGAGACATCTTGACATGTAACCTCATGAAATAAATTATTGCAAGGATTGAGAATCTTGTATTAGGTGGAAATGTGATTTTAAAGACAATCAGATCTATTAGATAGATTCTTCAGAAGTTTGTTCTTTTCAAAGGTGAATATAGGAACATTGTTATACTAATTATGCCCCCCTTCGAAGAAGAGGGTATATTGTTTTGCACATGTCTGTCGGTCCGTCCGTCCGTCGGTCCGTCCACCGAATGGTTTCCGGATGATAACTCAAGAACGCTTACGCCTAGTATCATGAAACTTCATAGGTACATTGATTATGACTTGCAGATGACCCCTATTGATTTTCAGGTCACTAGGTCAAAGGTCCAGGTCATGGTGACTCGAACCAGTAAAATGGTTTCCGGATAATAACTCAAGAACACTTCCGCCTAGGATCATGAAACTTCATAGGTACATTTATCATGACTGGCAGATGACCCCTATTAATTTTCAGGTCACTAGGTCAAAGGTCAAGGTCACAGTGACTCGAAACAGTAAAATGTTTTTCTGATGATAACTCAAGAATAGTAAGGCCTTGGATCATGAAACTTAATAGGCACATTAATCATGACTGGCAGGTGACCCCTATTGACTTTCAGGTCACTAGGTCAAAGGTCAAGGTCACATTGACAAAAACATACTTACACAAAGGCTGCCACTACAACTGACAGCCCATATGGGGGGCATGCATGTTTTACAAACAGCCCTTGTTATAGTAAGAAAAAAGTTGAACAAAAGAAAACTGACGTCACCAGGATTTGAACCTGTGTGGTCAGGATCTGCAAGTGGTTATGCACACTTTCATCAACTGCTGCGAAACAGAATACCTTTTGTAAACGTTACCTATATCGTCTGTCAACATCTGGGTGTCAATGTCTTTGGATAAACACGCCCCGACTGCTATATGCGTTTCTGATTTGTGGTTTATAATATTCTATTGGCTAAAGCCAATAGCAAAAAAATGACATTATTATCAAAAGCCTTAGTGGGCTGGCATATTGGCGGGTTGAAGCTTAAATTGGTCCATCATGGATGGATTTCTATTTTTTGCCTGTGATAAAAAAAAAAATCATTAAATCAAGCCCTTACACTTTGTTCTTAACTTAAATATTACCAGCATGGATGTATTTTGAATAATTTATGAATTAGAATTTCATCTTCATTGAATGGTGAAGATCAGACATTTAGGAATTATCAGTCAGGTTTACCTCCCCATGTGTTCTGTTTCCAGGTTGCGGACTGAATTTCCACAAGCGTTGTGCCTTCAAAATCCCAAATAACTGTTCGTATGATCGCCAGCGTAGAACTTCCACCAGCAGTGTAAGCAGCATCTCGTATTCACTGAAGGAAAAAGCTGAACCAACAACCCCCACCACTGATGTAAGTAGCTGGTGCAGAAGGAAACCTTTTTTTCAATTCATTTTTTTCACTTTAATATCTCTGTATATTTTGTCTCCATAACCTGTTTGGGTGAAGGGGTTGGCCTGTTAGGAGTGGCTAGCTTCTAACACTAAACTGAACTTCATTATCTCAAACGTACCTGTTTATTATCTCGAACTTGCCTAGAAGGCAAAACTGAACTTCATTATCTCGAACTTGCCTAGAGGACACAACTGAACTTCCATTATCTCAAACTTGCCAAGAAGGCACAACTGAACTTCATTATCTCAAACTTGACTAGAAGACACAACTGAACTTCATCATTTCAAACTTGTCTAGAAGACACAACTGAACTTCATTATCTCAAACTTGCCTAGAAGGCACAACTGAACTTCATTATCTCGAACTTGCCTAGAAGACACAACTGAATTTCATTATATCAAACTTGCTTAGAAGGCACAACTGAATTTCATTATCTCAAATTTGCCAAGAAGGCACAACTGAACTTCCATTATCTCAAACTTGCCTAGAAGGCACAACTGAACATCATTATCTCAAACTTGCCTAGATGGCACAACTGAAATTCATTATCTTAAACATGCCGAGAAGGCATAACTGAATTTCATTATCTCAAACTTGCCTAGATGGCACAACCAAACTTCATTATCTTAAACTTGCCTAGAAGGCACAACTGAACTTCATTGTCTCAAACTCAACCAGTAGGCACAACTGAACTGTATGAACATTAAATTGTATAGCTGTTCTTTGAATAACATTTTTTAAAGGCAGAAGGGACTTCTAAGAACTGTTTCCCCAGACAATACCATTCGCAAGTGAGTGTTACTGACATTTGCTAGTTTTTAAACTAATCCTGATTCTTGCAATTGAATGATGTTTGGTTTAATGCAAATTTGAGATTTTTATATGGAACAAAAAATCTGTGCATGTTATGACTGGACTAGATAGGACATGTGATTGTTACACTGCAATAAAAAAAAGAAAACCTGTAACTTTGTTTCATTTGAATGATCATTGCTTGTTGGATAATCCATGGCTTCCCCTGGCTCAAAATTTTCTGTAGCCAAATTAACGGTAGAACACATAAATTCTTCAGATTTTTTAACAGTTATATGGGATTTTATGAAGAAAAAGATATAGCCAGATGGAAATATCTTGAGCCAAATTTTTTATTTGTAGACATTTGTTAATTTGACAAACGGCAGAACATGTCCTGATAATGCCATTAAGTAACATATTTTTGTCTTTTGCATACTTGTATCATCCATTTTGTTTAATAAATTAATGTCCCTGAAGAAAGGTCACATAGTATTTTGTGAATGTTTTGGCTCTTCCCATTCTGATGGAATTACTGCTTTGGGAATTTTAACCCTTTCAGTGCGGGAACCGAATTTTGAAGGCCTTTGCAAACAGTTTGGATCCTGATGAGACGCCACAGAACGTGGCGTCTCATCAGGATCCAAACTGTTTGCTATTCTGATAGTATTCTTTGAAAAAAATCGAAGAAAATGCTAATTTTAGAAATTCAGCAGACGACATTTTAACAGAAGACAAATTACCCAGCATGCAAAGGGTTAATGCAGGGGTTGATTAAAATTTGTGTCGTAGCTATTCAAAATATCTTATTTTATTTCATTATAACTAAACTCTTTCAGAGCTATTAATTGTTTGGTTGGTTTATTCTTTATTCGGTTTTATGCCGCTTTCAACATATAGGTCATGTTAACACATTTGTTTTCATCACTCAACACAAGATATTTAAGGGCTCAAACCTTATGACAATAGTTTTCTAATCAAGAGATTTTGAGGTATAAAATTTAACTTTAATATTGAAAATTTGTTAATCAAACAATTTCACTATAGGCCACCTTATGTTGGAAAGTTATAGCCATTCACTTGTAATGTGCAAAAAAGCTCATACATGATAAATATAATTAAATTGACAACTTGAACATAGGTATTAGAAAGAAAACTAGTGATTCACTTGGCCAATTTTTCTAAAGAAACCTTTTTTTTTGCCAAGAAGTTTTTTGTTTCAAATTTGCAAAAATTGCATCAATATCTTTGAATATTGTAAAAAAATTATTTTTTTCCTAATTCGTGCATAAGCAAAAATATGGCCTTTAAGTACTTGCTTTTTTTATGAAATGCAAAGAATAACCACAACCACTTATAACATGTCTATCAACTACAACTGCTGATTAGACAGATGTTGTATTAAATTTAATTAATGCAAAGTATGATTAAGAATTTTTTATATGGTTTTATTAATTACCATAATCATCTAAAATCATCTACAAATTATGGTAATTAATACAATTATGTTAAACATGCATAAAACACAGGATTAATGATGTCATCTTCACTTTATCTCTTCTATCATCATTATTTTGTTTCCTTCTTTTTTAGTAGTTAATAATTTTTTTTAATTCCTTACAAATGTTTATATAACATGAGCAGGAATGTTTCATGTGGAACTACTGCTGTCAGTCACCCTGGTGTACATGATTCTGAAGTTGTCCCTCGATAACATTAGGCTTCAAATAAGGTCTCTGAAACAAACTGGTTGATTTTTTTTACCAAATTTGGATTATCAGATACCTTTAATTTACCTTTGATAAAAGTATGGTTGCTATAACAGCCAAAAGGTTAAAAAAAATATTTGAAAACCCACTTGTCAGAAACAGATTGCTGGAATTCAAAAAAGTTTTTACTGACGTGATCTAGGGACGGTCCTAGCCTTCAAATCTTAACCCTTTCCCTCATAAGATGCAAAGTGAAAATGGCTTTTGCAACCAGCATAAAACCAGGACAGCCTGCACGTAACTGGCAGTCTGTTCAGGTTTTATGCTGTTTGCTGCTAATCAGTATCTAAGAGTTGGAAATAAAGCCTTAAAACTAAAAAAAAAATCTAGTAAGAAAGGTATTTTATTTAATGTATTAGGGACTCACAAACACGTCAGAATACGTATCTAAATGGTAAAGGGTTAAAGGGAAGTTACAAATCATCAGATAATTTTCCAAGTAAGGGAGGTTATCAATTGAATGCATAATATAAACAATATTAGTGTGATCAAGTTGAATCAGATCAGCAATATAGCAGGCTGTTCTGGTTTTATGCTGTTTGTGCATAGCCATTTTCACTTTGCTTCTGAGTGGGAAAGAGTTAATGATAAACATAACATTATGTTCACTTGTGGAATTAGATGTGTACAGCTTTTATCAATATATTGTTATAGACTTAAAATATAAGCATGTGTTGTTAGTTATTTTAATACCCAAACATTTTTCTGTACATTTAGAGTTTTTAGTTTCAATTGGTCAATATCCACCATCTGTCACAATTTTAATATTGACCTAAATCAGCTTAGACAATGCCAGATAATGATTCTAAATGTGTCAGATCATTGACAAAGTTCAAGCCTTTCTAAACATCAGAAGCCAGTTGTCCTGTGATATCTGTTTTGATCACACCTAAACATTAAATTCCAGTAATGGAATAAATTTCACCTCAGCAATAATTGCTTAGGGGATTAAACAATGGCATCATCATTTCCGATTGCTTTATAAAGGTCTTCAGAAATTGTGTGCAAGCACATAACATCATACAAGAAAATTACCAAGGTCATGTTTTCATTGGTCATGGTGACATTTCAATGTCATAAATATTATCAGGGTTTTATTGTCTGAAGGATTTTAATGTCCATAATGTTACATAAAATAGTTTGGTTGACACGCAAACTGATTTGTATCGGCAGAAGTTACAAAATGTGGGATGTAAAAAGGCATTCAAGTTGTTATATGCGTTGATTGAAATTTCAATGTTTGCGTTTCTTTATTATATTACCATTTTTTATTAACTTTTAGCCCATTACTCATCACAATTAATTTTACATTTGCTTTACCATAAATGTTTGTCATCTCTGTTATGTGTCATACCAAAGACCTGTTTCTCTGTCTTAAAGTTCAAGGTCACACTTAATTAAGGTCAACATTCACCTATATTTATAAAACAGTTTGAATAGACTTAACATTCTTATATAATGCTTCGTCAAAATTAAAGAGTTAATAGACATTCATTCAAGTTGATATTTAATAGTTCCTTTTATTTGTTACTTGTATGCCCCCATTTTATGAGGTAGGCATATAGATTTTCCCTTGTCAGTCAGTCCTTATGTATGTCGAAACTTTTTTGTTTTGCATGTAACTCAAAAAGTATACAATGATTGTTCTACTGGGATAAATATTTGCAAATATATTACCAGCATGTGAACTTTGCACCTCCAATCTTTGGTTCCAATATTTTTGACATGAATGGAATTATGGCCTCACAGGGTTCAACAAATCCACTCGCTGGCTCGTAATTACGAGTAGAAATCATCTCCGGACAAGTCAGAATATTCCGGCAGATCTCGTCCTGCAGGGCGAGTGGCATTTCTGGCCGAAAAGATCTAAATTTCAAGTTTTAACACATCTTTAACGAACAAAGCAACGTTTAATCAGCGATTTAAAATTAACCGGATGTTGATTTCTCCACGCTGGGATAAAATAAGTCATGTTATTGTTACTCGCTGCAGATACCGGTATGTTCCGTGAATGTATCTTTTACAGTACGGTATACGTTCTTTTAATACTGCTAAAAAATTCGTCTAAATTCATCACATCTTTAGATTGAAAGAGTGGCTATTGGCAAGTTTTAATGGACGAAAATGACAAAGAGAAAACTGCCTTTTGTACACACAGAGGCTTGTTTGAGTTTAACAAAATGCCTTTCGGACTCTCCAATGCTCCTAAGGTGTAATCATAATGATTGTGACCATGAGGACAAAATGAAAAACAAACAAGTGAAAAGTGTGTTAAAACAGTTTATAAGCTTTATTGAAGCTCGTGAGTTAACAGACCTATATGAAAACCAATAGAAAATCACAATAAAACATATTAGTTCTGATTTATTGCAGTTTTTGAATAAATTGCAGGGCGAGTACATATTTCAGCAGGGCAAGTGAAAATTCTTAGCTACTCGCCTTGCAGGGCAAGTTGCTGAAAACAATTTTGTCGACCCCTGCCTCTATTTTAGCAACAACAAAAATTTGACTCGTGTCTTAATTAAAGTACTGCTGTTAAAGAACTGAAACTTTACCAACATATTAACAAGCATTTGAACTTGGGCACCTACATATTTTGGTTGAGCTAAACAAAAATCACTATTTAATGCGTGGCCCCTTTTAATGTTTTTTTTTTTCAATATTAACTCATTTTGGTCCATAACTTAAAAGGTAATAATGCTATAGGGCTGAAACTTTACAAACATATGAACCAGCTTGTGAAGTTGCGCACCTTCATACAGTACAGCCAAAGCAAAACAAACGTATTTCGCGATCCGCGGCGGCAAGGCGAAACGAGTCGATGCCGCGTCAGTCGTTGAAGCTGCGTCAGTATGCGGCGGCAAGTCGCATTTCGCCGCGAAACTTAGCATTTGTCCGCCGAGGCATGCCGCTATCCGCGACATGATGCCGAGTCGATGCGCATCATGAAATAAAAAATCTTTTAAAAATTATTAGTTACATGTAGTTAACAAATTTCGAAAGAACAATTATAATAATAATTAAAATCATAATAAATTTATTGTGCGCAGATTGTATTAGCATATACATGTAAGCATAGTTAATGTGTCTGGCCAATTAAGTTTGTTTCCCGCCCGTAGTGTATGTATTTCACACACAAACAAGGTCATGTAATTATGTTTTCGCACATACAAGTGGTCAAGGCTCCAGCATATGGTGGATTTATAAATTAATTGCATGTTGATTTTGCTATTAAATTTAAGCTGAGAAAATTAGCAGTTTGAAGCAACATCAATAATCAAGACGGTGACGACGCATTTGTTGTTTTGTTAATTATCAGCTTATTATAACTATTGTTTGAATATGCGTATATAAACACGTTTTATTTTGTTCATATTATACAGTTAATATCGCTACTAATTACCCGATAATCCTGTATATTCCAGTTTTAAAGCAAATGCTGGTGAATATTTACGATACACAAACATTCTCGATATTTCCTTAAGTATCAAATACATTTTGGCATTTGTTACTATTTATAGAGATGATGAAATAACGTCTAATCGGGGCGTTTTTTTTTTCCACTGAATACACGATTTACGCCTGACGTGATGTTCATGTATTTATACAACACAAAATAAACCCAAACTTTCCAAACGACGTTCTACATGTCTGCATAATTTTCGCGCGCTTTTTATGAAACAAAGGATATTTTAGCACTGTTTATTTGACGCTAGAATTTGTCAAAGATCGTGTAAGCATTAAAATTCGGAAGTGTGTTTCGGATTACAAATTTAATAATGATAGTCGAACGAAACATTAACAGTTGCGCGTAATTTATTCTACACTACACATACATGTATGTACATGTAGGTGGATATCTTTTCACTCGATCCGCCGCGTACGTATGCGGCGGATTTACTCCGCGAAAGTACGCGAGGTTAACACAGACTCGGCGTCGTTGCGCGGATCGATGCCGAGTGCCACGGCGATACGCCGCGTGAACACACGATTCGGCCGCCGCGTACTAATAATCTGGCCGTGGCGTAGCCGCGGATTATGTTTGTGCCGCGTTAGTTGTATTTTGTTTTCTTCTCATGCAGAGTTGTAGCCCCCTTTTAACCCTTTACCACTTAGATACATATTTTGATGCATTTGTAGTCCAATAGAAAATTAAATTTAATTAAATACCATTCTTACTAAATTCAAGTTTTAAAGGCTTCATTTCCAACCCTTAGATACTTATGAGCAGCAAACAGCATAAAACCTGAACAGCCTGCGAGTTACCTGCAGGCTGTTCTGGTTTTATGTTGGTTGCAAAAGCCATTTTCACTTTGCTTATTATGGGGGAAAGGGTTCAAGCAAAAAAGTTATTTACTTCTGTCACACATCAATCAGACCGTATTTCTGCTAGACGCTGAAACTGTACAAACATAATTATTAACCTGTGTTTAACGTGCGCATCTCCATATTTTGGTTCAGTTTTTTTCCTACATAATTGGAGTTTTCAGATAAAAGCAAAATATAGGGTCGCACATGTTCTTTGGACACATTTCTTGTTTTCAATTGAATCTTGATTGTTTCCTAGCTTTTTACTTAAGTGGGCCAAATAAAAAGCAAAAATTCAATCTAAACATAAAAAAACTGTTGTTCTTTTCTATCGATCAATGCAAGCAGAAAACTAACATAAAGATCAGGTCTAAGACAGTTGTGTTTTTTGGCCCAACATATATCTAATTGAAAGCATTTATTAGCTATTGTCCTAATTCTATTGCATCCCAAACTTCGCCTGCTATATTGCCTTTACTGCAATCATTGGGGAGTTACTTGCCACACATTTCACAATTACATGTCAATTTATGCTTTGCCTTTAACCAAGCCCCTGGCGGCTTGATAAGCTAGTAATCCCATTTGTGCGTCACGTTAATACATGGGTATTGTGGAAACTCATCAGTAAATTCAGGAAGTAAACACTTGTCAGCTGACAATAAACTGGTGAAAGTTCAGTTATCAGCGTTTTGAGGTGGCTATACAACCTAGAACTAGGGTCTCGTAATTGTTACATTAACCCATTTATGCCCAGTGGACTCTCCCATCCTTCTAAATTGGATCAATTTTTTTCCAAAATTAGGAATGTCTAGTATATTTATTTATATATTTAGAATATTACTTACTGAAATTTCTTTAAGCAAACAGCGCAGACCCAGATGAGACGCCGCATCATGGGGCGTCATATCTGGGTCTACACTGTTTGCAATGTCCTTTTTTCAGGACGCTAGGCATGAATGGGTTAAAAAAAACAGATAGTTCTATTGAATACGGGATGTAATTAGCCCATTTATTCCTAGCATCTAAAAAAGGCCTTGGCAAACAGCGTAGACCCAGATGAGATGCCGCATGATGCGGCGTCTCATCTGGGTCTGCGCTGTTTGCTTAAAGGAATTTATGTAAGAAATATTCTAAATATAGAAATAAATATACTAGACATCCCTAATTTTGAAAATAAATTGATCCAATTTAGAAGGATGGGAGAGTCCACTAGGCATAAATGGGTAAGACTTGTGTGTGCATTGACCAATCATGATAAAACTTTGATATTGCAAACTTGCATGGTTACTTAGCTTGTGATTATATGTGAAGCTACTGTGTACATCAATATCACTGTTATTGAAGGTAGAGAACGGTTTTACCTCAATAAAAATAGTGAAAGAATTGTTATGAAACATTGTATAACATTGCAGGCTGTTCTGGTTTTATGCTGTTTGCACATAGCCATTTTCATTTTGCTTTTGAATGGGAAAGGGTTAAAGATACTCAGATTTGAAATATTTAGTGGCAGCCATGTACACTTAAAGTACTGTTACAAATTTCATGCAAATTTCATGTTCACTTGAAATACCATGCACAAAGCATGCATATTAAAGGGTTACAAAATAGATTTTATAAATGGATATTTATAAGCATGTGAAAAAACTATTATTATATCTAGTCTTGTTTTTACTACTATGTGTGATGTTTAGTTGTTTGTCAGTGAGGTTGATAAGGTTATATGGTATACTTAAATATATATATAGTTTGTAAGTGCAGGTCATCATGTAATGTGTTATAAAGTTACTTGTTTGTTATGCTCCCCAAAATATTTTCGGTCAAGCATATAGTTGCCAGTTTGTAGTTCCCTACTTCCTTCCTTCCTTCCTTCCGTCACACTTTTGTTACAGTTTCTCATAGCACCTTCAATTCTTTACTGATCTCTTTCATATTTGGCATGCAGGTACCTTGCATGGACCTCTACCTTTTGATGAGGTTTGAGGTCACTGGGGTCAAGGTCAAGGTCACCGAGGCTAATAATAGATTTTTCTGTCACACTTTTGTTACAGTTTCTCATAGCACCTTCAATTCTTTACCGATCTCTTTCATATTTTGCATGTAGGTACCTTGCATGGACCTCTACCTTTTGATGGGGTTTGAGGTCACTGGGGTCAAGGTCACAGAGGCTAATAATAGATTTTTCCGTCACACTTTTGTTACAGTTTCTCATAGCACCTTCAATTCTATACTGATCTCTTTCATATTTTGAATGTAGGTACCTTGCATGGACCTCTACCTTTTGATGAGGTTTGAGGTCACTGGGGTTGAGGTCAAGGTCACCGAGGCTAATAATATATTTTTTTAGGTGGTTATTAACACATAGATTGCCAAAGCGCATCATCGGGGAGCATCCATCAGTTTCACTGATATTCTTGTTTGTTTTGTCACAAGCAAGATAGAAAGTTTAAAAGAACATCTGCTGTGTTTTTGCTGAAAATGTGGACATTCTTGTTAAAGGCAAATTACGTATGGCTGAATGCCTCATATAAAATGTTTTTTTAGTGATAGATCATCCTCAAACCCCTCTTCATTCTAAAGATTTGTTATATTTTTATGTCCCCCACTATAGTAGGTCATCCTTCACAAGGTCAAGGTCATCCTACAAGGTCAAACATCATATAGGGGGACATTGTGTTTCACAAACGCATCTTGTTTAAAACTGTGAACATGATCATAATATATGTCATTTATTCCTGCAAATTACAGTGTCATTATGGTATTATATTATGATTAACTTTAATGGTTGAAACAGAGAAATAATGTCCAATTCATATGCAAAGGAATGGAAGAGCAATAGACTTAGTTTGATAAATGTAATTAGAACCAAAGCCATTTGTGTGTATAGTATATATACATATTTATTAAATATAATATCTGTAACTGTGGGTGGGGAAATGTGATCACTCTCACTACTGAACAGAATTTTAAAAAAACAGGATGTTTCAGCTGATATCAACAAGACTTGTGCATTAGTATATTTTGTAATATATATGTGATAGTCCACAGTTCATAATGCACTTGTTGTATGCCCCTTATATTGTTGTTAATGTTGTTGTTGTAGACGTGCTCGGTAGCCTCTCTACCTCCCCTGTCCCCCGGGCCCCGTAGTCCGCGCCACCTGGGCTCCTCACGACCCATCAGCCTGGGGCAGGCTGACAGCAACCCTCGCAAGGATCAGAAGACTAAATACAGTGTATGTACCCTAGCAGTTACTGCTTTATTGTTGTTTTAGCTCGCCAACATTAACACAATACTTTTGATCACTGGCCTCTGTCTCATATTTCATCTATTGAAACAAGCTCAGAATGTTAATGTGATTAATATCTAAGCGGATTTCAAATTTGGTTCCAGTGTGTCCAAAAACTAGGTCACCAGGTCAAAACTTACAAAAATCTAGTAACCTCGCTTCAGACCGCATTTATGACCCACTTTTATTGAAACCTGGTCAGAATGTTAAACATGAAAGTACAGTGTGTTCTTTTTCAACATTTTGGGAATGAGGCATGACCCCTTTGGATTGGGAAAAATCACTTTTTTTATACTTAAATTGGGAAATTAATGTTGTATATTTTTTGCTGACAAATGCTTGGAAATTGAGAATTAAAGTGCTTTCAATATTATATTTACTAAAGTCTAATTTAAAGAGCTGGATGGGAACTGAACTTAATGTTGAGATTGAATTAGGACGGGAAAAAAACTAAGTATCTAGGCCAAGTTTGAATCTGTGTCATGAGCACTGTAAATTTAGGTCACTTGCTCAAATCTTAGAAAAACATTGTTACCAATAAAGGCCATATGTATTACTCAATCGTTAAGAAACTTGGTCAGAATGTGAATATTTAATATTAATTTAGGTCCATCAAGTATCTGGGTCACAATCATCTAGAAACTAGGTCACTTGATGAAATCTTTATATTTAAAGTCTTATGACTCATGCTTGATGAAACTTTGACAGATTGTTTATTTTAACAATAGCTAGGCAAAAATTGAATCTGGGTTCAGTATTATCCAAAAATTTGGACACTTTGTGCAATTAAAAACAACAACAACTTAATTACCACTCAAGAGAGCACATTTTTGACTCAGTATGGATGAAACTTGGTCAAAATGTTTATCTTGACAATATGAAGGTAATGCTTGAATCTGTGTCAAGTTGAGTCTAACACCTGATCATCAGGTAAAGTCTTCAAGAATTGGTGTCCGTGAATTTACATGATCATCTAAAATTGACTGTTTTGATCATTAATGTTGAAACAGGTCAGAGGTTATTGGTTTGACATGTCATGTTTATGGCCCCCTTACCGCCATATACGCACACACATCTGGTTCCCAAATCTCATGTGGTTAAAGGACTTACTGTAAAAACCCAGTCATAAGTCTATCCGCTCATAAGTCGGGGGGTAAAAAATTATACGAAAGTAGGAGATTTTGAATATGTCCAAGTCATAAGTCGAGTCAGAAATTGTCCGTCCACGAATTTCATAAACAGACGCCATTTTAAATGTACGGGAAGTTTTTATTCTATACATAGACCATGACGTCATTATAGCCCTGTGCGACGTAGACATAGCGGACACGTGTATTATGTACTTTGTGTAATATAATCAATACGATATATATTTAGGAAATCGAAAATAATAGTTTAAAATATAGACAAGCAAATCATTATGAACCACATAAAAACAAAATCAACAACATAGGAAACCAAGACGTATATACATGTTTAATTTACACAACAACGACATACAAAACACAAAACTTGCGTTCAGCAGCAGTATTATTATTTGAATGCTCTGCAAATTCTATCACGCGTATTTTAAACGCATTGTCATTCGCATGGCGTTTGCGTTTTCCAGGCATTTTCACAAATGAAATGTGTTAGTCAAATTAATAAATTATTATTATAAAGTTTGCACTAAATTGTACACGCTAGTATTAATCCACAAACTTATAATCTGATGACACACTGTGATCACTGTAATCAAATCTTTGCACTTTTTATCTATCAAAACAATTGATTACTTCCTCGATAAAACACGTTTTTATTACAATGATTGACATAACCAATCGACCCCTAACTCCACCTTTGTTCTACATAACAGATTAAAAGGTGGAGCTATGCAAGTGCTCAAACATAATTGGACAATTACCAGTGAATAACAAACTCGCGATTGGTTAAACATGGCGCTTAACAAATTAAAGGAATCTTATTTTATCGGCGAGAAGGGTGATGCTTTATGGCTTCTTGACAGGAAGCGGCTTTCCTTTGATGACGTCAAACTGTCAATTCAAACAGGTTGCCAATTATCACTCGACTTTAAAAATGACCTGATCTTTTGTTTACGCGTTCAGTTATAAAAAACACCTGCTAACATGAAAACTTTGGATTAAATTATGAAAATAAAAACAATGGAAATGTTGCAAACTTTAGTTATATTAATTGGTAAGTATCAGTTAAAACACGACATTTCATGTGTCGTAAATCAACGAGTTTTTTGATACAACAACAACAACAATTGCCGCAGGGATCAATCTTCGTCGAATTTCATTAATTTTTTTCATGGTCGACCTCATAAGTCGATACTGTAATTTTAATCAAATTTTGGAGGTAAAAAATCTCGACTTATGACTGGGTTTTTACGGTATAACATAATTCATGTGAAAACATATTTTTCAATGATGACATCAGTTTTGAATATACTTTAATTTATATACTTTAGTAACATTCTGGAAGTAAAAAAACCTATTTGTGTGAGAAAATTGGAATTGAAAATCTAATTGTATTAAACATTATCAAGCCTGGGGCTCTGCGGCCAGTACTTTTTGGCAACACCCACAAAAATTATCCTTATAATTTATAAATAATTAATTTATAATTTAACTGGCCAGTTTTAAAAACAAGACATGTGTGTTACACAATGATTTGACAAATATTTATAAGAAGACAATTTCATTTCATAAGTTTGAAAAAAAAATCTTCTCAAAGTAATTGTTATAACTTATATGCTTCTTCAATTTATCTTGTAATTTTCAACATCCATGTACACATGAATCAGGAACGGAAATAGACTACCTACACTGATATATTGATCCAGCGTAGGCTGCTTATTATTATACCCCCACAGACGAAGTTTAGGGGGGGTATATAGGAGTGAGCTTGTCTGTTGGTCGGTCTGTCGGTCTGTCTATATAAAGTGTCCGCTCTCTAATTCAAGTAGTTTTCATCCGATCGTCACCAAACTTGGTCAGATGTTGTATCTAGATGATGTCTAGGTCAAGTTCGAATATGGGTCATGCCGGGTTAAAAACTAGGTCACGGGGTCACTTAGTGCGTTTTAAACATTAAGCATGTTGTCCGCTCTCTAATTCAAGTAGTTTTCATCTGAGCTTCACCAAACTTGGTCAGAAGTTTTATCTAGATGATGTCTAGGCCAATTTAAGTTCGAACATTGGTCATGGCAGGTAAAAAACTAGGTCACGGGATCACTTAGTGTGTTTTAAACATTGCACATGGTGTTCATTCTCTAATTCAAGTAGTTTACATTGGTCAGAAGTTGTATCTAGATGATGTGTAGGTCAAGTTCAAACATGGGCCATGCTGGGTCAAAAACTAGGTCACAGGGTCACTTAGTGCATTTTAAAAACTGAGCATGGTGTCCGCTGTTTTTTGAAGACAACATGCAAAATATTCTGTGTCAATGCGGCATGTGGGAGTATTCGTCATGTCTGTGCCAAAGCTCTAGTTACTTTTTACTATAAATATACCTTAGATTGATATTTGTCAGATTAATAACCATTGTTTTCCAATCCCTGGGGCAGGATATGAACTATATGAACGTTACGTCTTATAAATATACCAAAAATGATATATTAGACATTGCGTTTCGTTAAGTGCTCTAGTCATAGCCAATATCAGGTGCCTATAGAATCAGATCAGTCTCCTAGAAGTTCAAACAAGTGGCCACGACCATTGTCGGTTTGTTGGGCCTAAGCCACCAACAGTTGAACAGCACTAATGAACTCTTAATTCATCGGCTTATTGAACTTGTGCCTTATAAATTAATCAAAGCCTTGTACAATTTCCTGTAAAGGTTAAGCACATCCCGGGTTTAACAGATCTAGTGTAATTCCTATCTCAGAATGCTAATTAATTTTTGAGAAGTATTAAAGTGCTTGTATAATGTTGTAGTTTATTGTGATTAATTACAGTTGCTTTACTATTTTACATAATTTAGTATCAAAGATTTATGGAAGTTTTTTACTTCAAGGCTTTTCGATAATTCTTGTTTGTATTATCAGGGGTCTAGCTAGGTTCAAAATTTAGGGAGAAGTCACTTCTCCCAAAGACCAAACTAGGGAGAAGTGGCAACTTTTCAGGGAGAAATGGTACTTTTGCATCCAGGGGTCAAGCTTAGCTGAAAGTTTCAGGAGATGTCATTTCTGTACAGTTGCGTCATAGGTCTTCATTTTACATGTATGTTATATTGTGCTACAATTTTTTTTAAATAAAAATTCATTTAAAATCTCATTTTACAGCACAGATTCCAAATCTTACCTGTGAATGAGCCCTATATTTATTGCCAGTGCTAGTTAACTCTTCCCGTTTGATCATTCCTTTGTATTGTTTTAATGGGCCATTTAACTTTGCTGAAGTATAGTTACTGGTAGCCAGCACAAGGCAATTAATCAAGGCTTCACCTATGAACAATTTTAAGAACTGTAATAGCTCCTGCCTTTGCATTTGAATGTTCAACTTTGCATGACCTGTAAATGGGGCAACTTCTTGCTGAGAATTCTCCTGTGTCCTATTCTCCACATCAAGTTGATTTTAATGGTCAATATGTGGCACAAACAAATAATTAAAAGGTGGAGAAGTTATGTCGCCTTCATGAAATTAATTAGCGACATAAATATTCCCTTGGCGAGCAAATCGCCCACTTCGCCCACTAGCGAGACCCCTGAAATTTATCAAGTTATTATTGTTCAACATGCATAGATAAATTTGATATTTGTTGTTGTTTGTTTACTTTCAAAGGATAACTAAAACTAAATAAATTATACTTTTTAGCTCATCTATTTGGAAAAAAAAATATGAGCTATTGTCATCACCTTGGCGTCGGCGTCAGTGTCGGCGTCGGTGTCGGCGTCGGCGTCTGGTTAAGTTTTGCCTTTAGGTACACTTTTCTCATAAAGTATCAATGCTATTGCATTCAAACTTGGTACACTTACTTACTATCATGAGGGGACTGGGCAGGCAAAGTTAGATAATTCTGGCTTGCATTTTTACAAAAATATGTGCTCTTTTTATACTTAAAAAATTGAAAATTTTGGTTAAGTTTTGTGTTAAGGTCCATTTTATTCCTTAAGTATCAAAGCCATTGCTTTCATACTTGCAACACTTACTAACTATCATAAGGGGACTGTGCAGGCAAAGTTATGTAACTCTGACTGGCATTTTGACAGAATTATGTGCCCTTTTTATACTTAGAAAATTGAAAATTTGGTTAAGTTTTGTGTTTAGGTCCCCTTTTTCCTAAAGTATCAAAGCCATTGCTTTCATACTTGCAACACTTACTAACTATCGTAAGGGGACTGTGCAGGCAAAGTTATGTAAATCTGACTGGCATTTTGACAGAATTATGTGCCCTTTTTATACTTAGAAAATTGAAAATTTGGTTAAGTTTTGTGTTTATGTTCTCTTTTTTCCTAAAGTATCAAAGCCATTGCTTTCATACTTGCAACACTTACTAACTATTGTAAGGGGACTGTGCAGGCAAAGTTATGTATCTCTGACTGGCATTTTGACGGAATTATGGGCCCTTTATACTTGAAAATTTGGTTAAGTTTTGTGTTTTGGTCCACTTTACCCCTAAAGTATCATAGATATTGCTTACATACTTGAAACACTCGCAAATTATCATAAGGGGACAGTGAAGGACAAGTTGCATAACTCTGGTTGTCATTTTTACGGAATTATGGCCCTTTTTTGACTTAGTAATTTTGAATATATGGTTACATTTTGTATTTAGATCAACTTTACTTTACTTATCAAGGCTATTGCTTTTAAACTTTAAATACTTTCATGCTATCATGAGGGTACTGTACCTGGCAAGTTGAATTTTACCTTGACCTTGAATGACCTCGACTCTCAAGGTCAAATTATTAAATTTTGATTGATACTTTGACAAAACAACTCTAACCTGACATACCACAATTGACTCCGTCCAAACCTTCCCCCCCCCCTCAATCCCCCCATTATTTTTTTTTAAATTAAAGATTGGCATATAGCAGTTGAACTGTCCGTCAGTGTCAACCTGTCTGTCTGTCCGTCCGAAAAAAACTTTAACATTGGCCTTATAACTTTTTCACTTTTTAAGATAGCAACTTGATATTTGGCATGCATGTGTATCTCATGGAGCTGACATTTTGAGTGGTGAAAGGTCAAGGTCATCCTTCAAGGTCAAATGTCAAATATATGGCGTCTGTCCGTCCCAAAACTTTAACATTGGCCATAACTTTTTTAATATTGAAGATAGCAACTTGATATTTGGCATGCATGTGTATCTCATGAAGCTGCACATTTTGAGTGGTGGAAGTTCAAGGTCAAGGTCATCCTTCAAGGTCAAAAAATAAAAATAAAATTCAAAGCGGCGTTCTCATGAAGCTGCATATTTTGAGTGGTGGAAGTTCAAGGTCATCCTTCCAGGTCAAGGTCATCCTTCAAGGTCAAAGGTAAAAAAACAAATTTAAAATTTCAAAGCGGCATCATGAAGCTGCACATTTTGAGTGGTGGAAGTTCAAGGTCAAGGTCATTCTTCAAGGTCAAGGTCATCATTCAAGGTCAAAGGTCAAACAAATATTCAAAGCGGCGTTATCATGAAGCTGCACATTTTGAGTGGTGTAGGTTCAAGGTCATCCTTCAAGGTCAAGGTCATCCTTCAAGGTCAAAGGTCAAAAAAATAATAAAATCAAAGCAGCGTTATGAAGCTGCACATTTTGAGTGGTGGAAGTTCAAGGTCATCCTTCAAGGTCAAAGGTCAAAAAAATATTCAAAGCGGCGTTATCATGAAGCTGCACATTTTGAGTGGTGTAGGTTCAAAATCATCCTTCAAGGTCAAGGTCATCCTTCAAGGTCAAAGGTCAAAAAAATAATAAAATTAAAGCGGCGTTCTCATGAAGCTGCACATTTTGAGTGGTGGAAGTTCAAGGTCAACCTTCAAGGTCAAAGGTCATCCTTCAAGGTCAAAGGTCATTTTTTTTAAATAAAAATTCAAAGCGGCGTTCTCATGAAGCTGCACATTTTGAGTGATTGAAGTTCAAGGTCAAGGTCGTTGTTTGAGGTCAAGGTCATCCTTCAAGGTCAAAGGTCAAAAAAATAATAATTTCATAGAGGGGTTATCATGAAGCTGCACATTTTGAGTGGTGGTTGTTCAAGGTCAAGGTCATTCTTCTAGGTCAAGGTCATCCTTCAAGGTCAAAGGTCAATTTTTTATATTTCAAAGCGGCCTTCTCATAAAGCTGCACATTTTGAATGGTGGAAGTTCAAGGTCAAGGTCATCCTTCAAGGTCAAAGGTAAAAAAAAAAAAAAATACAATTTTTAAAAGCGGCGCAATAGGGGCATTGTGTTTCTGACAAACACATTTCTTGTTTTTTTTCAAACATGGTTAAAAAACACAAATATTTATTTTTATTATTTTATTTTTGAAATACCGTCCAACCATCCCACCCAAGAATCACCCCCCCCCCCCAAATCAAATATATAATTATTTTTTTGCATTTTTTGGCATTTTTGGAAGATAATGTAATAAATGACCACACCCCCACACTAAACGACCCTCTCCACTCCACCCCTCCCTCCTTTGTGATTGAAATTGAGATAGGTCCCTACACCTTTAAAAAAAATAATAGATGAGCAGTCTGCACCCGCAAGGCGGTGCTCTTGTTTATACTATCATTCTCTTTTAACTGTAGTTATAACAGGAACATCATTACCCACCATTTACATAGGTTTGAACAATATAAGAGTTGTTTATTACATGCAGAATTAAGTTGTCAGCGTCAAGTTATTGATAAAAAAAAAGGCATCTCCATTTTGTTGCCTTGAGTGTTTGAGTGAGTGAATACACACATTTCCCGACAGTAATTTCTTTATGCAAATTATGATTTCTAGGCCAGTTTGAAACCCAGGGTCTTGTGCTGTAAAATAAACTAGCTTACCAGGAGACTAGGTCAAATTAGGGAATTTAATTTAATTCAAGATAGGGTAAAAAAGGTATTTTGTCTCAATTATATATCAGCCAAATTCAAAATTGAGTTGTGTGTCAAGAATATGGTAGCTTTATGTTAATTTGTCTTCCAAATCCATAATATTTGCAAGTTCCAAGGATCATAAACTCTAATAAATGTCCCCATAATGGACTTCCGTGCCCTCTTAATGTGCAAAACATGGAAATATCGTGATCTGTATCTGGGTACTATATTGTTTGTAAATACAATATTTATTTATTCAGTACACTGCAAAATTATCACAAATCTTTTCCTCAGAGTTATTTTGATCTTCCATGGTTGCCAACTGCAAATGACAGTAATTTAATGCCCCGATAACTTGCCTTTGGTATATGTACTGCCCACACAATTAAGTAGTCAGTAATTGTCTAACAATTGTGCCTATCTTTAACATGTGTTAAACATGAGTATCTTAATCTAGGTTATTGGAAGGTGATGGTGCACTATTTTCAAGTTGATTACTGAAGGAACAGAAATTGAGTAGGTGGAGAAAGTCAGGCAATCTACATGATTAAATGACTAAAGCAAAGTGACTGCCTTGGTTATTCTCACAGATATTTTTGCTATTCTTTCTTTCTGTAAGTAGCTCATCCTGCGGCAATAGATTCCCTGGGGTCTTTTTTATGCTGGAAGATTGATCATAGATTGATGACATGGAAATTCCCTTTATTTCTGTTCAGACACCACTTATTCCCATCAACCATCTATGGGAAATTCTCACAGATGGAGTTCTGTTGTTTGTTGTGTGCATGTTTTGGGACTGGGCAGGGTCCAAATATGTCCTTTTTAAATGTGGAAATAGATAAAATTTGTAATCTTTCCTTCCAAGCTTCTCCTTAGCTTACCACATGTAGCTCATAACTACAACAAAGCCTAAAGTTTGAAATGAAAGACAGTCTCAATCCAAATGGCAGTGAGATTGCATGACTGTATCCAATATAAGCCTGTAGGTTAGGCTGCCTGACAGTTGATGGTTGATAGATTATATTCTTATTTTCCCCAAACACTTTTCACATTGTGGAAAAAAACAATTTATTACAGTTGCAACACAATAGATTATATTCTTATTTTCCCCCAAACACTTTTCACATTGTGGAAAATAACAATTTATTACAGTTGCAACACAATATGCAGTGGCAGACATACTTTAAGAATATTTAAAATCGGTCTACTTTTTATTTGGTAGTAGTTTCATAATAAAGAATTGCCTCCTTTGTGTAATTTTATTAAATTTATTTGGCCCAATTCATGAGAAAATGCTTCTTATGCCATATGTGACCAGCACAGCTGCAGACAAGCCTGCGCATTGGCACAGACTACCCAGACGAGACTGCCAGGTGGAGCAGGCTCATCTGGTTCTACAATTATTCCGCTTTGGGTGTGGTACCTATAGATCATAGTGTGGTACCTATAGATCATAGTGTGGTACCTATAGATCATAGTGTGGTACCTATAGATCATAGTGTGGTACCTATAGATCATAGTGTGGTACCTATAGATCATAGTGTGGTACCTATAGATCATAGTGTGGTACCTATAGATCATAGTGTGGTACCTATAGATCATAGTGTGGTACCTATAGATCATAGTGTAGTACCTATAGATCATAGTGTGGTACCTATAGATCATGGTGTGGTACCTATAGATCATAGTGTGGTACCTATAGATCATAGTGTGGTACCTATAGATCATAGTAATCTGATATCTGTTCCAGACGCTGACAGTTCCTGGTCAACCACTACTAGAGAGTCGTAGTAGCCGCTCAAAGTCCTGGAGTGGACGACCCCTGTGGCTGGAGCGGGAGTTTGCCAGTCGCATCAAGGTGCCCCACACGTTTGTCGTGCACAATTACACCCGGCCCACCATCTGTCAGTGGTGCCGCAAACTTCTGAAGGGCCTTTTTAGGCAGGGAGTACAGTGTAAAGGTGAGAAAGGGTAGATTTGGTGTAGTTAATCTAAATGGAGAAGTGTATTAAGTGCGCATTTAATGTGCATAGAATGCAGCGGTGTCAACAGCATTCTTTTCCTGCATTTAATGCCCATTAAATGCCCATTTTATTCACTTCAAAATGCAGAAAAATATACTTATTACTGATTTTTTTTCTGATTCTTACCTGCAGTAATACATATACGCGTGTTAAAATGTATTTCAATGCATCTAAGTGTGTTTTAGGTATATTTTCATGTGTATTAATACACTTTTTGTAATAGATGCAGAAAAAAGACTGAAACACACATGTATCTTCAAGGTTCATTAAATACTTGCCAATACGGCTTCATTTAATCCGCATAAAAATACATTTTAAAGGAAGTCTCCATAATATTTAATTTGCAATTATACTGTTTTTAGCTCGACTATTATATATGAAATATATATAGTGGAGCTATCCTACTCACCCCGGCGTCGGTGTTTCCGTTTCCGTTCCCGTAAGCGTTAGCATGCAAATGTTAAAGTTTGCGTACTGCCCCAAATATTTCCTATGTCCTTTGACATATTGCTTTTATATTTTGCATACTTCTTAACCAACATGACCCCAATCTATAAACAAAAGCAGACAACTGTATCAAGCATTTTGACAGAATTGTGGCCCCTTTTATACTTAGATAGTTGAACATTTTGCTTAAATTGCCATAACTTCTTTATTTATGATCACATTTGATTCATACTTTGACAAAACAACACCTACCTGACACATCACAATGCACTCCACCCAAACCATCCCTCATGCCCTACCACAGAATCCCCCCCCCCCCCCCAGCCCCCGATTTTTTTTTTTTTTTCCTTATTTTTGAAAGATCATCTATTAAATGACCACACACCCACATTATACACCCCCCTCTCCATGATGGCTTACGTTATACTGTCAGGCACTCGAATAGTTGAGGGCGCTGTCCTCTGACAGCTCTTGTTTCATTTAAGATCAACTTTTGAAAACATAGTAGTCTTTTTACAACTTTCAAGCCAAACGCAAATCCTTGTTCCCCAAATTCTGTAGGAAAACCCCATTAATACTTGGCAATTCATATATGAACAGCAATTATATAATAATTGTGTTCTTTCAGATTGTCGTTTTAATTGCCACAAGAAATGCATGCCTCAAGTCCCAAAGGACTGTGCAGGAGATAGAGATATTCCACCAGTTGGGGAAAGTAAGTAACTAAAATGGAAATTTGAACCTAGGAGAATTTACTGCTAAGAGTTCTTTGTACTTTAAGAACAACACATATTTAATACATGTCTTCATAATAAATAAAAATCCCCCGAAAAATATCTTAGAGGCAGGGCTTTAAAGATAACAAGCGTATTTGCGTTATTACGCATTTAAAATAACCAAAAACGTAATTAAATTCAAAATAAAGGGTACAAAAATGCAAATACAAATTTAATATAGTAATTCCCGTAAAAAACCTTGTGTCACGAAGCCCAAATTTTATGAACACGGGGCGTATTTTTTAGACTGGTTATTTTCCATACAAAAATGTACCGTTTAGTTTATATGCTGCCCTATGAAGAAAAGAAGACAGTCTTTTCAGGGGTTATCAATCTTTGGGGTATAATTGTAATCATTCGTAGACCAGTCAGATTTCTACTTTCATTTTCTAAAATAATCAAAATGGCCACTCGTGGATGTTAAAGATTTGTAGATTTTTATTAGCTCACCTGATTGCTCAGGAGAGCTTTTGTGACCGGTCTTTGTCCGTCCACATTGGTAAGAAAACACTTTAGAGGTCACATTTATGGTCTGCTCTTCATAAAACTTGGTCAGAAGCTTTGTCCCAATGAAATTTTGGTCAAGTTCGAAACTGGGTCGTGCCGGGTCAAAAAATAGGTCACTAGGTCAAAAAAAAGAAAAAACTTGTAAACACTGTAGAAGTCACATTGCATGCCCAATCTTCATGTAACTTTGTCAAAATGTTTGTCTTAATGATATGTTGGTTGAGTTCAAAAGTGGTTCCGGTCCGTTGAAAAACATGGCCGCCAGTGGGTGGGGCAGTTTTCCTTATTTGGCTATAGAGAAACCTTGTAAACACTCTGAAGTCACAATTTTTGCCCAATCATCATGGAAGTTGGTCAAAACATTGGTTTTATTGATATCTCGGATGAGTTCGAAAATGGTCCAGGTCAGTGAAAAAACATGGCCGCCAGTGGGCGGGGCATTTTTCTCTATATGTATATAGTGAAAACATGTGAACACTCTAGAATTCACATTTTTGGCCCAATTTTCATGAAATTTGGCCAAACATTTGTTTCCTTGATATGAGAGTTGAGTTCGAAAATGGTTCCGGTCAGTTGAATAACATGGCTGGGGGGGGGGGGGGGAGTTTTCCTTATTTGGCTATAGAGAAACCTTGTAAACACTCTTGAAGTCACAATTTTTGCCCAATCATCATGAAAGTTGGTCAAAACATTGGTTTTATTGATATGTCGGACGAGTTCCAAAATGGTCCAGATCGGTGATAAACATGGCCACCAGTTGGCGGAGCATTTTTCTCTATATGTATATATTGAAAACATGTGAACACTCTAGAAGTCACATTTTTGGCCCAATTTTCATGAAATTTAGTCAGGGGGGGGGGGGGGGGGCAGTTTTCTCATATTTATATAGTAATAAAAAGCTTGTGTACACTCTAGAAGTCACATTTTTTGCCCAATCATCATGAAACTTGGTGAAAATATTGGTTTTATATTTATCACATAATTAATGCCATAATTATTGCCTTAAGATTGTCCAAATTTTTATTATATTATACAAAATCCTTGTAAACACTCTAGAGGTCACAATTTTGTTTCAGATTTTATGAATCTTGGTCATAATATTTATTTTTGTAAGCAAAGTTTGATGTTTGGTAAGGGGGGGTCAACTCAAAATATAGGTCACCAGGTCAAATCTTACAAAAACAAAATCACTCCATATACTAGAGTTTTGGTTCAATAATGATTAAACTTGACCAGGATGTTTGTCTGGACAATATCTAGGTCAAGTTTGACGTTTGGTAAAGATTGAATGAACCATCTTGGCCCTCTTGTTATATTATATATGCCAATATAAATTACCCAATTGAGTTAAAAAACAAACGGGGGTGAAAAACCCAATTAAGCTCAAAAGTAGGGGATGAACATTTTTGTTAAAACTATTGAACTTACAAAAACCCTATTGATGTCAAAAACAGAGGGTGATTGCCAAATATGCCCCAAAAGTTATCTAAAGCCCTGAAGAGGAATAATTGGCTTCCTTACATTGCCAGCCTTGGGTGTATTTTCTGAAATTATACACTTTTGTTATGTACAACTTTTATACTGTTCAAACTATTTTGATTTTTGGCTAGAAGTTTGATGATCACAGAAAAAACTCAAATAGGTTTGAAATTACATTTAGAAAACCAACCAATACTTTTAATAAAGCAAACCCTTTGACTAATATTTCAAGTTTATTTCAAGACTGACCAACAAATAAGTGTAAAACAGTTGACAAATTCTACCTTGACCTTTCAGCTTAATTCGCCTTGACCTTTCAGCTAAATTCCTCCTTTTAAATTGAGCAATTTACTACTTTAGACTTGATAGGATTTGGGTTTTCTCTTGTGAATTTCCTGCTGATATACTTGTATGAGCCTTGTTTTGGGAAAATTTTTCTTAAATACATGTGCGTACAGTTTCTTCACAGATTATCCTGTGCAGTCCGACACTTTCTGCCTAAGCTGGATTTTTATGTAAGAGGCTCCCTTTGAAACGTAAATCCTTTATGAGCAGAAAGTGTCGTCCCTTATTAGCCAGTGCAGACTGCCCAGGATTATCTGGGACAACACTTTAACCCTTTGAATGCTGGGAAATTTGTATTCTGCTAAAATGTCGTCTGCTGAATTTCTAAAATTAGCATTTTCTTCGATTTTTTTCAAAGAATACTATCAGAATAGCAAACAGTTTGGATCCTGATGAGACGCCACGTTCTGTGGCGTCTCATCTGGATCCAAACTGTTTGCAAAGGCCTTCAAAATTCGGTTCCCGCACTGAAAGGGTTAAAGCACATTCATTAAGCCCATTTTTCTCATAACTAGTCTTCTATTTTCCTCTCCAGACTATTATGAGGCGGGTAGCGACCAGGCGGAGGTGGAGAGCAACAACGGCACAGAGGCCACTGACATCCCTGAGGACGACGGTCTCCTTGACGACATAGACAACGAAGAGCAGGGCAGAAAACCACCACTGAGGTATGTATTTGTTTCAATGCAATGATTTATAGGATACATTGAGAACGACAGTCTCCTTGATGACAGAAATGGAGGTAATGTACTGAAATTTTGTTAGTGGGCTTAGCATAGGATTTTGAGTCCAGCGATTTTTCATCCCCAATTGGGAAAAGTACCTGTACCATACTAATTGGGAAAACTTAGGGCCAAAAACCCTGAAATTGAGACAATTCGCGTCATGAAATCTTCCAATTATGAATTATAGGTTTTTTTATTTGCTTGGTATCAAAAGCAAAAATCAACTCAAATATTGATTTACATTCATTTTGACTTGAAATGTTCAGTGTAAGACTTTAAGTGCTCATTTTATTTGTTAACTTGCAGGTAATGCACTTTTGGAACAAAAGTGACGGAATTTGCCTTCCTTTTTGGAAATTTTCAGACAGCAATTGGGAATTTTGTAGTTTTTCTGTAGTTAGTCACAGTTGCTAAAACTAGAAATAAACAAATAACTTAAGCTTGCAATGACTAATCTTTATGAAACTTTGGCTGTAGTAAGCTTGCCTAAAAACCTAACTGGCATGAAATTTAGAACTAGTCAGGTTAAGGTCTCTCTTACTAACAATTGTAAGCCACTAAACTACCTGAAGTGCAGAGTACAAGGACTATAGTTTTCCCCGAAGCATTTACAGAATTATTGCCCTTTAGTCAATATCTTTAGCAAAGGATAAATCCCTTAGTATTGAAGAAGTTGAAATGAAACTGTGTGCATTTATAGAGGAAGTTCAGAGAACAAAAACCACAACCCTTTTGGCAGTATTATGGGAGTTATTGCCCTTAGCTGGGCCGATCCCAGGATTTTTTTACTGGGGGGGCCCAACCGGGGAGGGTTTGGGAGGGGTCCCCCCTCCCTATATATATCACCGGTGTTGGGCGCGTGGCCAAGTCACTTTAACACTATCAATTTGTCATAAAACAACACTTTAATCATATTGACCAAAAAAATAATAATCTGATATGTTCATATATAACATATCAGAATGTTTTGTTGTTTTTTTTTGGGGGGGGGGGGGTAAATATGATAAAAAATGTTATTTTATGGCAAATTGATAGTGTTAAAGTGACTTGGCCACGCGCCCAACACCTGTGATATATATACTTTTTTAATTTGGCACTTTGCAAGGTGTATTTTAATGCTTATAAAAACCGTATTTTGTGATATGAATTAATGGAATATAACAAGTAAATCAGCACATTTCGGAAGTCTTAAGCTTTAAACATTGGGGTGAATTCACAACAATATTAAAAGCTTTAGATTTTCAAAACTAACAGGTTTAAACTGACGATTATCCACATCAACTCTCGTATTGCTTCCACCATTTTTTTCACAAATCAATAACTTCACAGGTTTTTTTTAAATCTGATTTTTTGGGAAAGACCTTGCCATTTTTGAGGAAAAAAATTGCGCGAAACGCCTAATATTTGTTGGAAATAATGAAAGTCTTAAATAATCAATTTTACATATTTTACTGTTTTCAAACAGATTCAAGGAAAGAGATAATTTAATTTTACAATATTTTTCTACACTGGATCAGGTTAACTTATATAATGAGATCGATTTGTTGTTTCAATTTTCATTTTTTTACCAATGAGCCATTAATAGGTTGATATTACTCAATTCTCGATACTCAATTATTTTAGATACTGAATTCTGCCAAATTCTTATCTGTTGCTCGGCAAATTTATTAATCTGTTTTTCTTTTAAACAAACATGTTAACTATCTCATCGTAGTCTTTTTCAGTGATTTCCTTCCAAAAATTATAAATACTCAGTTTTAATACCTTTGTCAGTATTTTTGTTCCGGTTCAAATTCAGGGCCCTATTCTCAATGCAAAAAGTATATATTGGGACCTAAAAATTCGCAATAAAAGGTTTCAAAAAAAAAAAAAATTTAGAAGGGAAAAATACATCTAGGGCCTGTCTCAAAGAAGGAAAAAACATGCGTCGGCAATTATCAGACCATAGTCTACGACCTCCTGTAGCAGTTGCTTCCATTCGCTGCACTTATCAAAATACATGTAACATCAACCATCGATAGATGAAGCATTCATAATCACAATGGGGGACTGATCGGGGATGTGTGTACAAGGCGATAAGAAAACATTGCCTAGAGGCTTATCTCGATTGGCGAGCGTTAATCCCCTTGTTTATCAGGGACAATAAAACATAGCTGCTCTTTTGTTTTGAGGGAAAGTGTACTGTGGGCCCTTGCACGAGAGAAAAAAATGCAGTGGGCCGATTATTAAAAAAAAATTATAGTTCGACAGCCAGCTGGGGGGGCCCGGGCCCCTGGGCCCATGGCCTGGGTATGGGGCCTGCTTAGCTTATTTTTCGTATAATGTGTTTGTTAACTCGAGCATAATACAGCAAAGTATTGGAGGTACTCAAATGAATCTTTATTTAATGATAGATCGCTTAGAGCTTTAACTCCCTGTTCAGTCTTTGCAGAGTAATTGCCCTTTGTTTATTTATCATTTTTGTAGCATACATTTAAAAACATATATATATATATATATATAATCTATTTCAGAGCATTACCACATAAGTATTAAAGAGAATCTAACAATCATACAATGACTTGGTTTCCCTCTTGTCCATTTGATCCATTGCAGCACTCAAACAGACTTGTAGGCCTTGATTTGTTTCTCTATTTAAGTCTGTACTTTTAAATAAGCCGAATGCAGACTAGCAGATATCATTGATTTTGGTGTTGAGTATATTTCCTTCTTCAAAAACTTTATGATATTGTAAATTTATTGCACAATGTTTCATGGCCTAACATCATCACTGATGTGTTGTTTTTATAAATAATTAAACAGCCATCCTCATTCTACTTTTGATTCTAATAGGACTTTTGTTACTTATTTGCTAACGTATGTAAACTTAGTCAAGAAAAAACCTACAACAAAAAACAACAACAAAGCAACACAACATATATCTAATGTGGGGGTCGCTGGCTTTATTGCAGTCCAACCCAGAGTAGCAACATTCCGCTGATGAGGATCGTACAGTCGGTGAAGCATACCAAGAGGACGGGATCCAAGGTGCTGAAAGAGGGCTGGATGGTTCACTTTACAGACAAGGATAGCCAGGTAGTACAGTGGTGGACATTGTATTGGGATAGTGTTTGTTGGGCTGAATGGTACACTTCACAGACAAGGATAGCCAGGTAGTACAGTGGTGGACATTGTATTGGGATAGTGTTTGTGGGCTGGATGGTACACTTCACAGACAAGGATAGCCAGGTACATGTAGCTCATTGGCGGACATTGTATTGGGATAGTGTTTGTGGGGCTGGATGGTACACTTCACAGACAAGAATAGCCAGGTAGTACAGTAGGGGACATTGTATTGGGATAGTGTTTGTGGAGCTGGATTGTACACTTCACATACTAGGATAGCCAGGTAGTACAGTGGGTGACATTGTATTGGGATAGTGTTTGTGGGGCTGGATTGTACACTTCACATACAAGGATAGCCAGATAGTACAGTGGGGGACATTGTATTGGGATAGTGTTTGTGGGGCTGGATTGTACACTTCACATACAAGGATAGCCAGGTAGTACAGTGGGGGACATTATATTGGGATAGTGTTTGTGGAGCTGGATTGTACACTTCACATACAAGGATAGCCATGTAATACAGTGGGGGACATTGTATTGGGATAGTGTTTGTGGGGCTGGATGGTACACTTCACAGACAAGGATAGCCAAGTAGTACAGTGGGGGACATTGTATTGGGATAGTGTTTGTGGAGCTGGATTGTACACTTCACATACAAGGATAGACAGGTAGTACAGTGGGTGACATTGTATTGGGATTGTGTTTGTGGGGCTGGATTGTACACTTCACAGACAAGGATAGCCAGGTAGTACAGTGGGGGACATTGTATTGGGATAGTATTTGTGGGACTGGATTGTACACTTCACAGACAAGGATAGCCATGTAGTACAGTGGGGGACATTGTATTGGGATAGTGTTTGTGGAGCTTGATTGTACCCTTCACAGACAAGGATAGCCAGGTAGCACAGTGGGGGACATTGTATTGGGATAGTGTTTGTGGAGCTGGATTGTACTCTTCACAGACAAGTATAGCCAGGTAGTACAGTGGGGGGCATTGTATTGGGATAGTGTTTGTGGAGCTGGATTGTACACTTCACATACAAGGATAGCCAGGTAGTACAGTGGGGGACATTATATTGGGATAGTGTTTGTGGGGCTGGATGGTACACTTCACAGACAAGGATAGCCAGGTAGTACAGTGGGTGACATTGTATTAGGATAGTGTTTGTGGAGCTGGATGGTACACTTCACAGACAAGGATAGCCAGGTAGTACAGTGGGGAACATTGTATTGGGATAGTGTTTGTGGAGCTGGATTGTACACTTCACAGACAAGGATAGCCAGGTAGCTCATTTGGGGACATTGTATTGGGATAGTGTTTGTGAAGCTGGATTGTGCACTTCACAGACAAGAATAGCCAGGTAGTACAGTGGGGTACATTGTATTGGGATAGTGTTTGTGGAGCTGAATTGTACACTTCACAGACAAGGATAGCCAGGTAGCTCATTGGGGGACATTGTATTGGGATAGTGTTTGTGGAGCTGGATTGTACTCTTCACAGACAAGGATAGCCAGGTAGTACAGTGGGGGACATTGTATTGGGATAGTGTTTTTGGGGCTGGATGGTACACTTCACAGACAAGGATAGCAAGGTAGTACAGTGGGGGACATTGTATTGGGATAGTGTTTGTGGAGCTGGATTGTACACTTCACAGACAAGGATAGCCAGGTAGTACAGTGGTGGACATCGTATTGGGATAGTGTTTGTCAGGCTGGATTGTACACTTCACAGACAAGTATAGCCAGTTAGTACAGTGGGGGACATTGTATTGGGATAATGTTTGTCAGGCTGGATTGAACTCTTCACAGACAAGGATAGCCAGGTAGTACAGTGGGGGACATTGTATTGGGATAGTGTTTGTGGAGCTGGATTGTACTCTTCACAGACAAGGATAGCCAGGTAGTACAGTGGGGGACATTGTATTGGGATAGTGTTTGTGGGGCTGGATTGTACACTTCACAGACAAAGATAGCCAGGTAGTACAGTGGGGGACATTGTATTGGGATAGTGTTTGTGGAGTCAATTGTACTCTTCACAGACAAGGATAGCCAGGTAGTACAGTGGGGGACATTGTATTGGGATAGTGTTTGTGGAGCTGGATTGTACACTTCACAGACAAGGATAGCCAGGAAGTACAGTGGTGGACATTGTATTGGGATAGTGTTTGTCAGGCTGGATTGTACACTTCACAGACAAGTATAGCCAGTTAGTACAGTGGGGGACATTCTATTGGGATAATGTTTGTCAGGCTGGATTGTACTCTTCACAGACAATGATAGCCAGGTAGTACAGTGGGGAACATTGTATTGGGATAGTGTTTGTGGAGCTGGATTGTACTCTTCACAGACAAGGATAGCCAAGTAGTACAGTGGGGGACATTGTATTGGGATAGTGTTTGTGGAGCTGGATTGTACACTTCACATACAAGGATAGCCAGGTAGTACAGTGGGTGACATTGTATTGGGATTGTGTTTGTGGAGCTGGATTGTACACTTCACAGACAAGGATAGCCAGGTAGTACAGTGGGGGACATTGTATTGGGGTAGTATTTGTGGGACTGGATTGTACACTTCACAGACAAGGATAGCCATGTAGTACAGTGGGGGACATTGTATTGGGATAGTGTTTGTGGAGCTTGATTGTACCCTTCACAGACAAGGATAGCCAGGTAGCACAGTGGTGGACATTGTATTGGGATAGTGTTTGTGGAGCTGGATTGTATTCTTCACAGACAAGTATAGCCAGGTAGTACAGTGGGGGGCATTGTATTGGGATAGTGTTTGTGGAGCTGGATTGTACACTTCACATACAAGGATAGCCAGGTATTACAGTGGGGGACATTGTATTGGGATAGTGTTTGTGGGGCTGGATGGTACACTTCACAGACAAGGATAGCCAGGTAGTACAGTGGGTGACATTGTATTAGGATAGTGTTTGTGGAGCTGGATGGTACACTTCACAGACAAGGATAGCCAGGTAGTACAGTGGGGAACATTGTATTGGGATAGTGTTTGTGGAGCTGGATTGTACACTTCACAGACAAGGATAGCCAGGTAGCTCATTGGGGGACATTGTATTGGGATAGTGTTTGTGGAGCTGGATTGTACACTTCACAGACAAGGATAGCCAGGTAGCGCATTGGGGGACATTGTATTGTAATAGTGTTTGTGGAGCTGGCTTGTACTCTTCACAGACAAGGATAGCCAGGTAGCTCATTTGGGGACATTGTATTGGGATAGTGTTTGTGGAGCTGGATTGTACACTTCACAGACAAGGATAGCCATGTAGTATAGTGGGGGACATTGTATTGGGATAGTGTTTGTGGAGCTGGATTGTACACTTCACAGACAAGGATAGCCAGGTAGCTCATTTGGGGACATTGTATTGGGATAGTGTATGTGGAGCTGGATTGTACACTTCACAGACAAGGATAGCCAGGTAGTACAGTGGGGTACATTGTATTGGAATAGTGTTTGTGGAGCTGAATTGTACACTTCACAGACAAGGATAGCCAGGTAGCTCATTGGGGGACATTGTATTGGGATAGTGTTTGTGGAGCTGGATTGAACTCTTCACTGACAAGGATAGCCAGGTAGTACAGTGGGGGACATTGTATTGGGATAGTGTTTGTGGGGCTGGATGGTACACTTCACAGACAAGGATAGCAAGGTAGTACAGTGGGGGACATTGTATTGGGATAGTGTTTGTGGAGCTGGATTGTACACTTCACAGACAAGGATAGCCAGGTAGTACAGTGGTGGACATTGTATTGGGATAGTGTTTGTCAGGCTGGATTGTACACTTCACAGACAAGTATAGCCAGTTAGTACAGTGGGGGACATTGTATTGGGATAATGTTTGTCAGACTGGATTGTACTCTTCACAGACAAGGATAGCCAGGTAGTACAGTGGGGGACATTGTATTGGGATAGTGTTTGTGGAGCTGGATTGTACTCTTCACAGACAAGGATAGCCAGGTAGTACAGTGGGGGACATTGTATTGGGATAGTGTTTGTGGGGCTTGATTGTACACTTCACAGACAAGGATAGCCAGGTAGTACAGTGGGGGACATTGTATTGTGATAGTGTTTGTGGAGCTGGATTGTACACTTCACAGACAAGGATAGCCAGGTACTACAGTGGGTGACATTGTATTGGGATAGTGTTTGTGGAGCTGGATTGTACACTTCACAGACAAGGATAGCCAGGTAGTACAGTGGGGTACATTGTATTGGGATAGTGTTTGTGGAGCTGAATTGTACACTTCACAGACAAGGATAGCCAGGTAGCTCATTGGGGGACATTGTATTGGGATAGTGTTTGTGGAGCTGGATTGTACTCTTCACAGACAAGGATAGCCAGGTAGTACAGTGGGGGACATTGTATTGGGATAGCGTTTGTGGGGGCTGGATGGTTCACTTCACAGACAAGGATAGCAAGGTAGTACAGTGGGGGACATTGTATTGGGATAGTGTTTGTGGAGCTGGATTGTACACTTCACAGACAAGGATAGCCAGGTAGTACAGTGGTGGACATTGTATTGGGATAGTGTTTGTCAGGCTGGATTGTACACTTCACAGACAAGTATAGCCTGTTAGTACAGTGGGGGACATTGTATTGGGATAATGTTTGTCAGACTGGATTGTACTCTTCACAAACAAGGATAGCCAGGTAGAACAGTGGGGGACATTGTATTGGGATAGTGTTTGTCGAGCTGGATTGTACTCTTCACAGACAAGGATAGCCAGGTACTACAGTGGGTGACATTGTACTGGTATAGTGTTTGTGGAGCTGGATTGTACACTTCACAGACAAGGATAGCCAGGTAGTACAGTGGTGGACATTGTATTGGGATAGTGTTTGTCAGGCTGGATTGTACACTTCACAGACAAGTATAGCCAGTTAGTACAGTGGGGGACATTGTATTAGGATAATGTTTGTCAGGCTGGATTGTACTCTTCACAGACAATGCTAGCCAGGTAGTACAGTGGGGGACATTGTATTGGGATAGTGTTTGTGGAGCTGGATTGTACTATTCACAGACAAGGATAGCCAGGTAGTACAGTGGGTGACATTGTATTGGGATAGTGTTTGTGGAGCTGGATTGTACACTTCACAGACAAGGATAGCCAGGTAGTACAGTGGGGGACATTGTATTGGGATAGTGTTTGTGGAGCTGGATTGTACTCTTCACAGACAAGGATAACCAGGTAGTACAGTGGGGGACATTGTATTGGGATAGTGTTTGTGGGGCTGGATTGTACACTTCACAGACAAGGATAGCCAGGTAGTACAGTGGGGGACATTGTATTGGGATAGTGTTTGTGGAGCTAGATTGTACACTTCACAGACAATGATAGCCAGGTAGTACACTGGGGGACATTGTATTGGGATAGTGTTTGTCGGGCTATATAGCACTAGATTGTGTGTGTGTGGGGGGGGGGGGCAGTAATTCTTTTATGGCTATAGAAGAATCTAGAAGTAAGCACTTGAAGTCAATGTTTGTTCCCAATCATCAGTGAAACCTGCTCAAAACATTTGTTTTCTAATGTTATATGGTCGGAGTTTGATAATAGTTTCATTGCAAACATGGTCATCAGGGGACATTAAGACAGTTTTCCTTGTATGGATGTGGGCAAATCTTGTGAGCATTAAAAAATAACATTCTTTGCCTAGTTTTTGGTGAAACCTAGGGAGTTGGCAGAAACCTTGGGTCTCAGATGAGCACCTTGTTCTCTTCGAACCTGTTGTTGTTATATTTGTGGTTCTAAACACATACTGATATAATTCCTATATGAAATTGATTCGTGTACAAGGATCAATTGGTAGAAAATTATTAATAAAAAAATGTAGATCAGAAATAATATACCATGTGCTTAATCCATTAACAACTGTAACCATAGTAACAGTTAAGCAGAACATACCATTTATTTGCATTACTGCACGTAATAAATAGTAACTTCTATAACAAATTATTGTTATAACTTTTTGACATTGAATATTACACTGAGTTCCAGATAAGGTTTTGTGAAATTCTTAAATTACTTCCGGATTTTCAAAAAGAATTCTTAACTCTGAAATTTTATTCTTAACGTAACTACTAAGTTTTGGAAATAATTCTTATTTTTTCTAAATGACCTAAAAATAAATAATAATGGTTATTTTCATGCAAAAAAAAATCAAAATAAACATACTAGCTACTTTATTTATACGAGTTCAACAGTGTCTTCAGTATTATACAATTTTATTTTTTAAATACCTTCATATGCCCAAACTGTGCTTAGATTGCCTGCCTTAGATGAATTTTTACATATTTCACAATTAAAACGGGTCTCCCCTTCAATCTTTTCAACGATTAGCCACGGGACTTGTCCCTTCCACTTGTTCAATGTTTTTTTTGTGTTTAAGTTTGGACCCGTCGTGTCGCGTTTTAGTTTAGCTTTTTCGACTGAACATACAACATCGTATAAGATCTTTTCTATAATGTCTTTCTAAACATTTAACTTCGGCTCACTTTGCGTACAATATGTTAAAAGCGTGTTTTTGGACCCTTTGCAGTTTTTTAGGACGCTCTCTTGGCGCCGCCATTGTTTTTTGACAGAAAGACTATTATACGTCCCCCTTATATTGGAAAAAATGCGCTTTGTTAAACAAACCCGATAACCATTCTATTTAAGCACTGCAAAGATCTTTAATACGCGAAAAGAACTCAATACAAATCGATACGAACCGATGTAAAAATAATATTCGTAACTTGATTTTGTATTTCTTAATGGTACGACAAGATTTTAAAATAAATACGTAACGGACTTGAAAATAATTCGTAATTACGAAAATACGACCCTTATCTGGAGCTCTGTTACAGAAGGGTATAAGGCATATAAAGTAACATTGAGCAAAATTCAAGATCATTTTGAATATAAACATTATTACTATCAGCAATTGTTTAAATTGCATTAAAACATTTACATGGATTTCACATGGATGTTGAAAGTTGGTAAAGGTAATTATAAACCATTTATACTGATATGTTTATTTACTAACATTGAACATTACGGTGTAAATATATTTCTTGCTTTCACATGATGAAAATAATTGTTAAAGTATCAGACATTATGAAATATTGTTCCTTAGGACATTGCAGACGAAAAATGAAAAGGCCAACAGTTAGTCACTAGTTGAAGTGCAAACTGGCTTCTGTTACTCTCAAGCCATGATGTGAATATTGTGTAAGATACTGACACAGATATTAATTATGAGATTTACAATGAACATTGATAAGAATATTTAATTCCCCAGGATCAAACAGGATCCTATATTGGATACAAAACTTTGCATGAAGAATTATATCACTGACTTTCATTTGTTGTGCTCTGGAGTGCCTGTATACTGACCAATTTTTGTCATTTTTTGAAGACAATAGTAAAATTGTTAAGGTGTTTTTTTATTTATGACATTTACATTTATTAGCTCATCTATTTTTTGAAAAAAAATTATGAGCTATTGTCATCACCTTGGCGTCGGCGTCGGCGTCCGGTTAAGTTTTGCGTTTAGGTCCACTTTTCTCAGAAAGTATCAATGCTATTGCATTCAAACTTGGTACACTTACTAACTATCATGAGGGGACTGGGCAGGCAAAGTTATATAACTCTGGCGTGCATTTTGACAAAATTATGTGCCCTTTTTATACTTAGAAAATTGAAAATTTTGGTTAAGTTTTGTGTTTAGGTCCATTTTACTCCTTAAGTATCAAAACTATTGCTTTCATACTTGCAACACTTACTAACTATCATCATTTTTTTTTTTAAGATCATCTCACAAATGACCACCACACCCTCACACTATACCCCCCCCCCCCCCCCACCACCCCCCAAATTTTATTTTTTTGAAACGGTTAAAAAACACTAATATTTATTTTTATTATTTTATTTTTTAAATACCGTCCAACCATCGCACCCAAAAATCCCCTCCCCCCCCACCCCCCCCCCCCCCCCCCCACCCCGAATTTTTTTTTTTTTTTTCCATTTTTTTTTCCCGCATTTTTGGAAGATAATGTAATAAATGTCCACACCCCCACACTATACACCCCTCTTCACTCCACCCCTCCCTCCTTTGTGATTGAAATTGAGAGTCCCTTCACCTTTAAAAAGAAAATAGATGAACGGTCTGCACCCGCAATGCGGTGCTCTTGTTTTTATTAGTATTTGCTTTCCTTTTTCGGAAAAGGAAGTATCACAATAGTCTGTCGATTTCTGGATCTTCCCTCTTATAGTTTATTTTCCTCTACTTTCAGCGCCGAAGACACTACTGGAAGCTGGACAGTAAATGTGTCACGATGTTTCAAAACGAGAACTCCACTAGATATTACAAGGTGCTCTAGACTGCAAGTAACAAACTCATGACTGTTGATACTCCATAGCATTAACCCTTTCAGTGTGGAAACCGAATTTTGTAGGCCTTTGCAAACAGTTTGAATCCAGATGAGACCCCACAGAACGTGGCGTCTCATCTGGATCCAAACTGTTTGCTATTCTGATAGTATTCTTTGAAAAAAAATCGAAGAAAATGCTAATTTTAGAAATTCAGCAGACGACATTTTAGCAGACGACAAATTTCCCAGCATGCAAAGGGTTAAGTTACATTCAGGAACATAAAGTATTTAAATACATGGTGCCTTAAGATATTGGTATGAGTTGTGTTTTGGTATCTATGTTTGTTGTAAATTGAAATTATTTCTGAATTAGTGAAAACAGTTATCATAAACATCAACTATTCTGGCTTATAAATGCATAAACAAAACTTAGATTGAATTTTATGTTACTACTTAAACAATGATAAAATTATACACCTTTTTAATATCATAACAGAATATAACTCGAGCTTAACCCTTTCCCACTCAGAATCAAAACGGCTGTATGCAAACAGCATAAAGCCTGAACAGTCTGTGAGTAACTTGCAGTCCATTTAGGTTTTATGCTGTTTGCTTCTCATCAATACCTTGGGGTTGGAAAAGAAGCCTTTAAAACTTTAATAAAGTAAGAATAAGAAAGGTCTTAAATTTAGTGGATTTTCAAAGGGGCTGAAAACACCTACAAGTGCATATCTGATAATTAATTTTTAACTGTTCCCAGGAGATTGCCCTCAACAACATACTGGGCATTGATGCATTCAAAATGGACCCGAGCGCAGAATTCCCACGGGCACCCCACATATTTGAGATACGGGTCTCGAACGTGATCTACTACGTGGGAGAGGACCCGTTCTACGGGTCGGAGGAAGGCAGCCTCGTGGTCTCCACGGAGAGTGGCAAGGGGCTGGAGCAGGCACGCCACTGGGAGCATGCCATACGCCAGGCCCTCATGCCGGTCACACCCACTTCCAGTATTAACCAGGGTACACAACCCCCCAAATGTATGCATGGCTTTCTTTTCTCTTCCTTGCTTTCATAATATTTTTTTATTGAAGAAACATTAGATTTTATTCTGATACTTTTTTTCTGAAAAGTTTATATTAGTCATGGTTCAACGCCCAGATGTATGCATGACCTTTTCTTGCTTCTGATCATCGCTATCAAAGTGTTTTTATCATGAAAGGTTAATGTGTATTTAGCCTCATTCGGCTCACAACCACCTGCAGTATTTATCAGGGTACACAACCCAGATGTGTGCATGGCTTTCTTTTCTTGCTTCTCATATACTAAAATTGTAAACTGAAAAAACTTAAGAATATAAGTTTTAATTTAAACTTAATATATTAATATATATTTTAATCAAAAACTTAATCAAGAAGTTAAATCTAATTTATTAATGGCTTTCTTTCTCTTGCTTCTACTCCTGGCTTTTGAAGCATTTTTCCTGGAGGTTCATTAGTATTTGTGAGGTTTTAAAATTTTGTATACATTTTCTCTTTCTCTTAGAGTTTCTCCAATACTGAAATCCAAGACTAAAAGATTTATGCGAGACTAAGATTTTATTTGAAAAACTAACTTAAATGAATTAAATCTGAAAAACTTTCAGATTTGTGCTTTAATTTAGTTTGTTTCATGCCATTTCGTCCTGAGATAAAGGAATGGTGGATATTGTAAGCATATTGGCCTTGGACATAAGGTTCAGTCTTAGACTTTGATCAAAGAATTCCAATGTAGACATTGGGTTTCAATGTGTTTTTATTTTCTTGGAATGCATGCTAGGTCTTCCATTACTTCCATATTACTTGCTTTTTATGCCCCCCACTATGGGACATTGTTTTTGCCTTGCAGGGCCAAAAAACCCTTCTTTGCAAGGGGCCTCTTTTTCTTCCCCTTAACCAAAAAGGCCCTTTCCCCTACAGAAATTTCTTTAAAATCATGCATTTTTAGCTCGGCTGTTTTCGGAGAAAACCCGAGGTATTGTCATAGCCAGCTCGCCGCCCGACGTCCGACGTCCGCGTCGTGCTAAAGCCTTTACATTTTGTTATGTTTTGGACATTGGCTCTTGAATCAAAGTGCTTCAACCTACAACTTTGAAACTTCAAATGTAGCTGCACCATGATGAGTTCTACATGCCACACCTATTTTGGGGTCACTAGGTCAAAGGTCAAGGTCACTGTGACCTCTTAAAAAAATAAAAATCTGACAAGCTTTTATTTATTAAAAACTGCACCCGCAGCCGAGCGTGGCACCCGTTATGCGGTGCTCTTGTTCTCTAAATTTCCAATCTACCACAGTATTTTTCATTCCCCAAAGCCAGAAAATTGTGTCTTTTTTCCCTGAAAAAATGCCGTGGCCCTTTCCCCAAAGTTGGTGTTTTGGTTTATTTGTTTGTGCAAACTTTAATATTTGCAATAACTTTTGCAATATTGAAGATAGCAACTTGATATTGGCATGCATGTGTATCTCGTTGAGCTGCACATTTTGAGTGGTGAAAGGTCAAGGTTATTCTTCAAGGTCAAAGGTCAAATATATGGGTCAAATCGCTCATTTAATGTACACTTTTTATACGCCCGTATAAAATACGGGACGTATTATGTGAAACCCCTTGGCGGCGGGCGGGCGGGCGGCGGGCGGGCGGGCGGCGGGCGGCGGGCGGCGGGCGGAAGGCATCACTTTGTCCGGACTCTAATTCAAATTGTATTCATCCGATCTTCACCAAACTTGGTCAGCAGTTGCATCTAGTTGATATCTAGGCCAAGTTCGAATATGGGTCATGCCGGGTCAAAAACTAGGTCATAGGGTCAATAAGTGCATTTTCAAAGGGGCCACTTTGTCCGGACTCTATTTCAAATTGTATTCATCCGATCTTCACCAAACTTGGTCAGCAGTTGCATCTAGTTGATATATAGGCCAAGTTCGAATATGGGTCATGCCGGGTCAAAAACTAGGTCATAGGGTCAATTAGTGCATTTTCAACGGCGCCACTTTGTCCGGACTCTAATTCAAATTGTATTCATCCGATCTTCACCAAACTTGGTCAGTAGTTGCATCTAGTTGATATCTAGGTCAAGTCCGAATATGGGTCATGCTGGGTCAAAAACTAGGTCAAAGGGTCAATTAGTGCATTTTACTTTGTCCGGACTCTAATTCAAATTGTATAAATCTTATCTTCACCAAACTTGGTCAGTAGTTGCATCTAGTTGATATCTAGGCCAAGTTCGAATATGGGTCATGCCAGGTAAAAAACTAGGTCATAGGGTCAATTAGTCCATTTTCAACAGCGCCACTTTGTCCGGACTCTTATTCAAATTGTATTCATCCGATCTTTACCAAACTTGGTCAGTAGTTGCATCTAGTTGATATCTAGGTCAAGTTCGAATATGGGTCATGTCGGGTCAAGAACTAGGTCATAGGGTCAATTAGTGCATTTTCAACGGCACCACTTTGTCCGGACTCTAATTCAAATTGTATTCATCCGAAACTTTTAAACAACTTTTTATCCTGCGTCAAAGTGGTATGGGGGTATAAGTCACATTCAGTGACAAAGCTCTAGTTGGGATTGGGAACATAGCCGAATTTCGGCTATAAAATCGGGAAAAAAACCCCCTGATATAGCATGATGTCCGCTCTCTAATTGAAGTAGTTTTCGTCTGATCTTCACCGAATTTAGTCAGATGTTACGTCTAAATGATATCTAGGTCAAGTTCAAACATGGGTCATGCCGGGTCAATAACTAGGTCTCGAGGTCACTCAGTGCATTTCAAGCATTGAGCATGGTGTCCAAAACCTTCGAACGGGCGTATCTTGTGACAGTTTGACACTCTTGTTCATTTTTAAAGATAGCAACTTGATATTTGACATGCATGTGTATCTCATGGAGCTGCACATTTTGAGTGGTGAAAGGTCAAGGTCATCCTTCAAGGTCAAAGGTCAAATATATGGGGACATAATGTTTCACAAACACATCGCTTGTTTTTTTTACTTTTAGGAAGCATTATGAGGGCATTTGTGAAAATTAAGGTTATAACAAGTTAAGAAATCAGCTTTCTGTAAGCAATACTGTGAAACCATTTATTCGTCAGCACGAAATTTCGTCCTATTTAAAAAAATGACTATTTCGTCAGCACTAAAATTCGTCCATTTCTGGTTTTGAAAAAAAAGCGTCCGATTTGTTTGTAATGTTTGTAATACATGTAATACGCGGTTGCGAAAAAATCGTGATGGGGAAAGAGGGGTGACACTTGGTAGTCACTTGCAGGAGGTGGGCCTTGATTGGCATATGCCAATTAACAAGTCTGTTATTTCAGGTGATAGTAACTGTCCCTTATATTTTTAATAGTATTGTCTTTAATCCGGATTCGCCGCGTGTTGGCTGTATAATCTGCAACACCCCTGAAAAAGACAATACACACCATGGGTAATAAAGTTGTTAATAATTAGCGCTAATCAACACTATTCTACCTAAATGAAGTCGATGCATTTGATACTGCCTTATTGCATTCGCGTTTTACAGGAAATGTCAGTTGTCAGTACACTGTATAATGTACACCCCTTTGTGTCAAAACCGGATTTAACTTGAGTGTTAATAGTCGACTGTTTCATGTACTTTGTATCAATACCATCCGGGTATATGTACTATAAGTATACCAGTCTACAAACAAGGTGCGCGCTTCCGCATATGGGTATTTGGACATTCAAAAAATTGACCTACAGTTTAGCGTTCATGCTGTCGAACCCATTTAGTAATATAACTCTTTAATTTTTTCACTATTTCTTTACTTGCAAAAAATACTAGTGGCTTATAACTAACCTTGCAATCTTTTTTTACTCGCATTTTGCGAGTGTGCGAGTGTTAATTTCGAGCCCTGTGTATATTCGTGGATTACGCTAGATTTAAATGCCTCATGCCTACAGTAATTCAGTCTTATTTGTTTCAAATATGGGACATGATTGTTCGTTAGGATCTTGAATTCGTCCATCGGTCGAAGGACGAAAAAGACGAAAATTAATGTCTGACGAATAATAATGGTTTCACAGTAATAAAGATTCAAAAGTTCTAACACTTAGTATATTGGCATGCTTGAAGTCCTCATTTTTATCTTACGTGTGGTAATTTCAAAAATCTTAAACCACTTTTCTATCACAAAATATCAGAATATCAGAAAAGAACTAAGATTCAGCTCCAACAATCTACATATTTATTTGAAATATTTAATACATATTTGTCATTTTGGCCCCTATTAAAAACAGTCGTGTTGCCTTGGCATTTTAAAGCATATTGGTTGGCGTTATGATGTTAAAGTGAAACCCTTTAATTTTGTCCCCTTCCATTGGCAACACTCATTATTCAGCTTTGTTAACTCAGTTTATTGGATACAATAAGCCTTGCCATGCGAAAACAGAGCTCAATGCATATGCGTAAAGTGTCGTCCAAGACAGTGCAAAGAATAGATGACACTTTTAAGATTTGTTGTTTAGATGAAGTTTAATCTCAATGAAAATCTAGTCTTAGTGAAAAATTTGGTCCCTGATTAGCCTGTGCATACTGCTTAGGCTTATATGAGATGACCCTTTAAGCCCCACTTAAGTCCAGAGCATGACTCAATTATAATTTATAATGCACGCACTCTTGTAGGGAACAGCTTATGTTATCATCACATTGTTGAGTTATTGCTGTATGCATATATCCAGTCATATAAAGTGATAAATAGTGAGCTTTTAAATATGCTTAATCAGATCGTTATTATACAGTGGTGTACTTTTCCCAAGGTTTTATTTTACGATTTAAGAATCATGGTTAATTACAAAGCCAACACTAATTGAAAGAATTTAAATGTTCAACTTAATTATATTATATTAAGTTTTCTTATTAAATGTCAAACATCACAATGATTGATTTAGTTGATTCTTTTATTGCTTTATAATGTTTTTATAAAGTGTTAAGGAAGTGCCTTTAACGGCCTTCTAAAACCTTATCTGTACTTTAAAAGATATGAACTGAAATTATCACCTTGATTTATAGCTTAGTTTTAATGTTAATATAGGATATGTTTACGGTTAAACACATAATTCATATGAAATTGCAACTGTAAGCAGTATTAATTATGCTTGCATAAATGGGTAATTATACAAATTTAACATTTAAAGGGATGAAAACTGTTTTTATGCCACCGGTAGGAGGGCATATAGTGATCGGACTGTCCGTCTATCTGTCAGTCTTTCCGTCACACTTTGTGTTTAGGTTTCGAAAAATGATCATAACTTCTATGCCCCTTGAGATGTAACCTTCATATTTAGTGTGCATGTGTATATGGACAAGGCCTTTCCATATGCACAAAAATTTTGACCCCGGTGACCTTGACGTTGAACTTAGGGTCCACGCTAAGGTTTCGAAATCTGTGTTTAGGTTTCGAAAAATGCTCATTACTTCTATGTCCCTTGAGATGTAACCTTCATATTTGGTATGCATGTGTATATGGACATGGCCTTTCCATACGCACTAATTTTTTTACCCTTGTGACCTTTACCTTGAACTTAGGGTCCACGTTTAGGTTTCGAAATCTGTGTTTAGGTTTCGAAAAATGCTCATAACTTCTATGTCCCTTGAGATATAACCTTCATATTTGGTATGCATGTGTATATGGACAAGGCCTTTCCATACGCACACACATTTTGACCCCTGTGACCTTGACGTTGAACTTAGGGTCCGCGTTTAGGTTTCGAAATCTGTGTTTAGGTTTCAAAAAAGCTGACAACTTCTATCAAGCTTTTATAGGGGCATTAGTCATCCTATGGTGACAGCTCTTGTTTAAGTCATCAAAATTTACTTCTTTGTTTCATGTTACATTACCAAAAAAAAAATGGGGAATTAAGGTTTTTTATGTTAATGATCAAATTAAAAAGACTAGCTGATTAAATTAACTTTCAAACTTCACTAGTGATCTTCATAAACATGGCTAGAAGTGAAGCTATTTAAATATTAGCAGCATTATTAATCCAAAAACAACAAAACCAAATGTTACAAAATAAATCATTTCAATGTATTTTTTAATGGTTGTTTGCAAACTTTTTTTGTGTTGACCTGATAATATTTAGTGTTTTTTTAGCACACCTGAGCACAACGTGCTCATGGTGAGCTTTGTGATCGCTTTTTGTCTGTTGTGCGTTGTCCGTTGTGCGTCGTCAACATTTTGCCTTGTGAACACTCTAGAGACCACATTTATTGTCTGATCTTCATGAAATTTGGTCAGAACATTTGTCCCATTGATACCTCGACTGAGTTCGTAACTGGGTCATGCTGGGTCAAAAACTAGGTCACTAGGTCAAAAATAAAGAAAACCCTTGTGAACACTGTAGACGTCACATTTGATGCCCAATCTTCATGTTACTTTGTCAAAATGTTTGTCTAAATGATATGTTGGTTGAGTTCAAAAATGGTTCCGGTCCGTTGAAAAACATGGCCACCAGGGGGCGGGGCAGTATTCCTGTTATGGCTATAGAGAAACCTTGTGAACACTCTATAAGTCACAATTTTTGCCCAATCATCATGAAACTTGGTCAAAACATTGGTTTCATTGATATCTAGGACGAGCTTGAAAATGGTCCAGATCGGTGAAAAAACATGGCCGCCAGGGGGTGGGGCAGTTTTCCTTATATGGCTATAGTAAAACCTTGTTAACACTCTAGAGGCCACATTTATTGTCCAATCTTCATGAAATTTGGTCAGAAGATTGGTCTGTAAAATATCTTGGATGAGTTCGAAAATGGTTACGTTTGTTTGAAAAACATGGCTGCAAAGGGGGCACATTTAGGCCACATTTATTTTCAGATCTTCATGAAACTTTGTCAGAATATTTGTCCTAATGATATCTTGGATGAGTTCGAAAATGGTTTCGGTTGCTTAAAAAACATGGCCACCAGGGGGCGGGCATTTTTCCTTATATGGCTGTATATCATGCTTTTGTAAAACCTTGTTAACACTCTAGAGGCCACATTTATTGTCCGATCATCATAAAACTTGGTCAGATGATTTGTCCCAATGATATCTTGGATGAGTTCGAAAATGGTTCTGGTTGGTAGAAAAACATGGCCGCCAAGGGGGCGTGGTATTTTTCCTTATATAGCTATAGTTAAACCTTGTTAACACTCTAGAAGTATTTATTGTACTATCATCATGAAACTTTGTCAGAAGATTTGTCTCAATGATATTTTGGACAAGTTCAAAAATGGTTCCAGTTGCTTGAAAAACATGGCCACCAGTGGGCGGGGCATTTTTCCTTATATGGACTTATGAATCTTCATAAAACTTTGTCATTATATTTGTTTAAATGATATCTTGGTTGTGTATGAAAATGGTTCTGGTCTGTTGAAAAACATGGCTGCCAGGGTGTTCACTAGTCATGAAAGTTGGTAAGCACATTTTGTTCTAATGACATCTTGGGTTGCACAGAACAGGTCAGTTCCTTTGAATCTCAGGTGAGTGACTTTGGGCCTTTCAGGCCCTCTTGTTTAACATTTACATATAAATCATTGTGTCATTGCAAATAAGTAAACTGACTGATTTGTATAGTTACTAATAAAGTTAAAAGTTGAAAAAATAATCCCATATCCATATGCTACAAATTGCACATTTGCACATTTCTCTTGAATTTAATCAAACAGAAAATAGCTCAAAGTGAAATTTCTCATGAATAAAATTGAAAGTTCCTATTAATTAAGGATTGTTTTTTGTTTAACTTCCATATATTAATGATATATGATGAGAGATATTCAATCTCATGTTTTTGTATTTTAATTACAAAATAGCTTTTCAACATAACTTTCTGATACTTAAAATGTTCATATGTTGCTATGTTTATACTCTCTTGGGTACACATGTATAAAATAAATTTACACGTTAATTCCAAATCATGAATACTAAGTATTTCTACACATAAATACATATCTCAAAAACATGTCAGTAAAATGAACATACACTATAATGGCTTATTAATAAATACTTAGTTCCAACTATAAAATAATAAACACCATTTTCAAAAATGATTTCCCAATGGTTTTATCCTGGGCTTAGTAAATAATATTCTTTGAAGGGCATTCACTCAAATCCTGAATAATGTTTTATACACGAGTAAGTAGCAAATTTTCAAATACCTTAACAAGTTCTTGGTTTTACAAAAATGATCTGGACAGGTATGGGTTCGATCCTGCAAAGTTTCTGTCCTCCCTATTCACATTAAAAATACATGATACAAAAAATACCTGACAGAAAAGAGATTTTTTATCTTAGCAAAATAAAAATGCTGTCAAACTATCCAGAAGTAGAAATCTCACAAACTGTGAACAAACATATTATTTCAAGTTTACTGCAATTGCGAAATCAGGAATGTTAAGACAGCATGTTTTTTCTAAGGATTTTAATGAATCAGAAAACATAAAAAGGTGAAAATGTGGCCTTGTGATAATATAAAGCCACCTCCTTGCAGCTAGTGAGGCCTAATTTCTGTAAGAGCTACACAAATATAGCTAGAAACACTGTTAACATGTGAGATAAAACAAGCTTTTTAGTTTTTGTATAGATATCTGTAAAGTTCATCCATTAAAAGATCATAATATTTCTTCAAAAATTACTTACTTTATTCGTTAATTTTTATACGCCCGTTTTGAAAAACGGGACGTATTATAGTTTCACCCTTGGCGGGCGGCGTCCACAGCAGTGTCCGCTCTCTAATTCAAATAGTTTTCATCAGATCTTCACCAAACTTGATCAGAAGTTGTGTCTAGACAATATCTAGGTCAAGTTCGAATATGGGTCATGCTGGGTCAAAAACTAGGTCACGATGTCACTTAGTGCATTTCAAGGATTAAGCATGGTGTCCGCTCTCTAATTGAAGTAGTTTTCATCCGATCTTCACCAAACTTGGTCAGAAGTTGTGTCTAGATGATATGTAGGTCAAGTTCAAATATGGGTCATGCCGGGTCAAAAACTAGGTCATGAGGTCACTTAGTGCATTTCAAGCATTTAGCATGGTGTCCGCTCTCTAATTGAAGTAGTTTTCATCCGATCTTCACCTAATTTGGTCAGAAGTTGTGTCTGGATGATATGTAGGTCAAGTTTGAATATGGGTCATGCCAGGTCAAAAACGAGGTCATGAGATCACTTAGTGCATTTCAAGCATTAAGCATGGTGTCCGCTCTCTAATTGAAGTAATTTTCATGAGATCTTCACCTTATTTGGTCAGAAGTTGTGTCTAGATGATATGTAGGTCAAGTTCAAATATGGGTCATGCCGGGTCAAAAACTAGGTCATGAGGTCACTTAGTGCATTTCAAGCATATAGCATGGTGTCCACTCTCTAATTGAAGTAGTTTTCATCTGATCTTTACTGAATTTAGTCAGATGTTACGTTTAAATGATATCTAGGTCAAGTTCAAATATGGGTCATGCCGGGTCAATAACTAGGTCTCGAGGTCACTTAGTGCATTTCAAGCATTGAGCATGGTGTCCAAAACCTTCGAACTGGCGTATCTTGTGACAGTTTGGCACTCTTGTTTATAATCATTTTGTAAAACACTAGAAACTGTAAAGTTTATTGTAATTAAATTATGTTTTGTTGTGATCTGTTAAAAGTTATTTGGGAATAAAATCTTCTAACTATCAATATTATTTACTTCATCCACTCTAACAAAGGCCTAAAGTTCTCAGCTTTTCTTTGGATAGGTTTTTAGTTTTTTTGGGGTTTCACACCACTGGAAAGTAGATTAAATGGGTTTTGTGAATATTGTTTTTAACAAATTTCAATTTCAGGTTGACAGTTCAATTACATTTCAGCAACATTTTGTATATGAAATATTGCGTTGTTTCCTTTCAAAGTATTGTACCGTCATTGTAATCCCAGTAGAAATTCATCATTTTATCATTTTAAGTATTTTGGGATCTCTTTATTTAGAAAACCCAAGATTTTCTATTTTGCAACACAGGGTTAATGGTGGGTTTTTTTGTTGCTTTTTCGTAACTTCGATTTCACATTGCTAAATATGTCTTTATTTCTCACCACAAAGTGTTTGCATCGAAATGTTTTACATTTCTATTAATTACAAATGTGATTGATGACTCAATTTGCAACGTGATTGATGACTATATGTGCAGCATATTATGTATGTGGATAATCAAGTTTTTGAACTGGACTTTTGAGATTTTACATACATTGAATAGTGCCAAAAGGTCAAAATCCTTAAGGGAACATTCCTTTATTTTATTTTATTTAAACAAAATAAGTTTTGTTTTGTACAGTATTCTTTTTATGATATTAAAGAATATTTTATGATCTGTTGGTTTCACCTGTTTTCTATCTCATTGATTCCATAAGCATGACAATTTAAGTTAAAGTTCAACAACTCAAATAATATTTTTGCAAGTCATTAATCAAACACTTAATTGGTAGCGTTCTAAATGGCTTAACTCATGAACAATCAAAGTGATTGTCAAGGTCAATTGAATAAGCACTTTTGGAATAAACAATCGATTGCAGAATGGATTTCTCTAATTCTGTACAATCCAGTCTTGTAGCAGGGGCAATCACAGAAGCACCTATAATATCCTTTGATTGCAGATGGTCAGACAAACCATACCGGAGTGATGGAAGAGCCTCATGACATCAGTCAGCTCTACCAGATCTTCCCCGATGATGTTCTGGGGTCTGGGCAGTTTGGAATTGTTTATGGCGGTAGGTCTACAACCTAACACTTAACGCCTTTACACCAATATTACACTGTCATAATGTCTGCAAATGCACTTAAAATGTGCTATATGCTATAACAAGTCATTCAGACATTTGCAAAGGATAATGACATCAGAAAGGTGTTCTGTCCCTATTTATGAGCTTGGTTACTGGAAAACTGGGCTTAATGGATGTGCTCAAAGTGTTGTCCCTGATTAGCCTGTGCAGTCTGCACAGGCTAATCAGGGACAGCTCTTTCCACTTTTATGGAAATTTTAGTTCAGTGGAAATCTCCTTTAAAGGAAATCCAGTCTAGGTGAAAAGTGTTGTCCCTGATTAGCCTGTGAGGACTGCACAGGCTAATTCGAGACTACACTACGCATATGCGTTAAGCCCAGTTTTCCCAGAACAACGCCAATTTTAACTTATTTGTCATAGGCAAGCACCGCCGTACAAACAGCGAGGTGGCCATCAAGGTGATAGACAAGATGAGGTTCCCCACTAAGCAGGAGGCCCAGCTCAAGAACGAGGTCTCCATACTGCAGGTGAGGGCAGGCGCGTTTACAACACTATATATGATCCGTGTCATGCCAAAATGGATCCTATGCCATATGCAGCCAGAGTAGCTCCAGACCAGCCTGCATTAGACCAGGCTTCGTATCTGCTAGTGTCATATTAATAGTTACAGCGTTAGTTACTGGCACAATACGGGATATACGGTTCTGTGGAAAACCATATCTGGGCGAGACCGATATGGTTTTCCACAGAACCGTATATCCCGTATCGGGTCAGTAACTAACCCTGTAATGATTATATCACACCAACTACTTTCCATTTCATCAAATTAACAAGGACAAACACTGTTTTTTTTATAACTAGTATTATCGAAAATATTAAATTCAATAACATTATATAACAATAACAAAACTTTTGAATGTTTCTACTGCCCCATATAGTCTACTGACACCATATAGAATATATGGGGTCAGCATGTGACGTCAAACAGCCAATGAGAGAAGAGTATTTTGTAGATGGCGTGATATAACATTTTAAGGTCTCATTAGAAGACACGGTAGCATATGGCATACGACTAAAATGTTTACATGATGCAGCTCATATTGACCAATATAATTGATTTTCTATTGGGTACAGTGCTTTCCACAGGAAGTATTCCATATGTGGCTGTAAGAGGTGGGTTAGGGAGGGCAGCCCCCTCCATACTTGTTTTTAGCTCACCTGTCACGAAGTGACATGGTGAGCTTATGTGAATGTGTGATGTCCGACGTCCGTTGTGCGTCTGTGCATGCGTCCGTCCGTCAGTCAACAATTTGTTTGTGTAGACAGTAGAGGTCACAGTTTTCATCCAGTTTTTATTAAGTTTTGTCAGAATGTTTATCTTGATGAAATCTGGGTTTGGATTGTATTTGGGTCATTTGGGGTCAAAAACTAGGTCACTAGCTCAAATAATAGAAAAACCTTGTGTAGACAATAGTGGTCACAGTTTTCATCCAATCTTCATAAAATTTGGTAAGAATGTTTATCTTGATAAAATCTGGGTTGGGATTGTATTTGGGTCACTGGGGTCAAAAACTAGGTCACTAGGTCAAATAATAGAAAAACCTTGTGTAGACAATAGAGGTCACAGTTTTCATTCAATCTATTTAAAATTTGATCAGAATGTTTATCTTGATGAAATCTGGTTTGGGATTTATTTGAGTCATCTGGGGTCAGAAACTAGGTCACTAGATCAAATCATATAAAAACCTTGTGTTGACAATAGAGGTCACAGTTTTCACCAAATCTTAATGAAATATGGTCAGAATGTTTGTTTTGTTAAAATCTGGGTTGTGATCAAATTTGGGTCATCTAGGGTCAAAAACTGGGTCTCTAGGTCAAAGTTTAAAAAAAACATGTGTAGACAGTAGAGGTCACAGTTTTCATCCAAACTAAATAAAATATGGCCAGAATGATAATCTTGATGAAATCTGGGTTGGCATTATATTTGGGTCATTTGTGGTCAAAAACTAGTTTACTAGGTCAAATAATAGAAAAACCTTGTGTAGACAGTAGAGGTCATAGTTTTCATCTTATAGGAAATGTGGTCAGAATGTTTATCTTGATAATAACGTATATGGGTCATCTGGGGTCAAAAATAAGGTTATCGGGCCAATTCAAGTAAAACCTTGTGTAGATGAAAGAGGAAGGTGCGAAAGGGACCTAAATTTAATGAGAATGTTAAGAGGCACAGGTTTCGGATCAGATAAAAATAGCCTCTTAACTCTCTACAAGTCCCTTAAACGTCTAAAGCTAGATTATGGAGCCCAAATCTATGCACGTGCAAAGCCAAACGCCCTAAAAATGGTTGATGCCATTCATCATAAGGCACTTAGGATAGCTCTGAGGGCCCTTAGCTGCACAGCGGGTGCACTGCTTGAAGAGTAGGCCGGTATTCTACCCTTGGACTTTCGTCGAAATCAGCAGTCCCTTAATTTCTGGGCCAGGGCAAAGTCTTGGCATGGTTCAAACCCTGTTAACAAACTTGTCGGGACTGGCACCTTCATCAAGGGGAAAATACTTAAGCGTAAGCATGTCTCCCTACCATTTGGTGCGAGTATTAGGACCCTTGTTGAAGATGCCGGCCTCGACAAGGTACCTGTAGCAGACCTGAGGCCCTCCAACCCCCCCACCCCCCTGGACGTTGGACCCATTGATGTTGACCTATCACTCTCTAAAAAAATAACAAAAACTGACTTGCCACACCTCATCAAGTCAGAAACTCTCTCCCTTGTAGAAAATATGTATGCTGAGCATCTAAAAATCTACACTGACGGCTCCAAATGCCCTAACTCTGGTTTGGTAGCCAACTCTTTTGTAATTCCTTCAAAAAATATTACCAAAACGCACAGGCTCAGCAACAATCTCTCTATTTTTGCAGCAGAACTTTTGGCAATTAAATACTCTGTGTGCTGGATATTGGTCAATAAACCTACTAAAACTGCTATTTTATCAGACTCAATGTCATCTCTTGAATCTATAAAAAACAGAAATAGCAGATCTTGGCCTGATATTTTAACTAGCATTTTGGAACTTAATCAACAGTGCCTAGATAAATCTTTAAAGGTCACATTAGTATGGTGTCCAGCACATGTCAACATCAGTAGGAATGAGCAGGCCGACAGGGGGGCTAAGGAGAGCCTCTTGAGGAGGGCTGTAGATGCTGGGGTACCCCTGGCACCTACTGAGATCTACTCCCTGACAATGAAATTTGTCGTGGGTAAGTGGAATCTCCGGACCGACAATTTTGCTTCCTGTCGACATACTTTTACCAGACCCGCGAAAACCCTCAGGCCCCCTGACAGATACTCAGCTAGCATTGTGCTTGACAGAGCCATCACGCGCCTTAGGATGGGAAACACCCTATTACCCGGTGGCTCGGGAAAGTATGTCCTCGGTGTAGACCCTGCATGTCCTAGGTGCCAGGAACCCCTCACTGTGCCCCACATGCTGCTGCACTGCCAAAACCATAAGGCGCAGAGGAAGCTGCATTGCAATCCCATGGACCATGCTAGACCCCAAGAGAGCAGCTAGGGGCCCGGTCTTCTCTGCCCTCGCAAAATACCTTCTGGACTGTCAGATTACTGACAAGATCTAGGTCATTGGGGGAGGGAGAGCAGCCAACACCCACCCAATTACTCAGTCATGTGACTGACTTGTTTTAAACTGTGTAATCTTTACACATATTTGACAGTCATTGCAATTGTGTTAGATTTGTGTCACTTTGACACAACTTGTTTTAGTTTTTAAATGGGATTATTGCTCCGCCATGTCCTTTCTAAATCAGGTCAATGGTATTGACCTGGTATTCCTTATTTTAAAACATTTTTTATAAGAGTATGACGTTAGTCCACCATTTACATTCTTCAGTTTCTTAATTTATTCATATTTTATAGCAGCTTTAATTATAAAAGAAAGGACGAGGCTGTCCAGTAACCCGGATATGTTGGCTGCATTGCACCCCTTCCCTTCCCTTCTGACAACCCCCCTTCTCCTTCAAACTCGAAGAACCATGTCAGACAGGAGTGCACGGTGCAGGGTCATACACCTTGCAAAACAAATTTTAGCCCTTTCAATGGTATTACCAACTCTTTGGTACTATAATTTTTTTTTTTTATTGCTATATTAAGTGTTATAGTATATAATGTACACATGTACATTTATTTGTTTGTTTGTTTTCCTTAACTTCTATTAAAATTGTAACTGTGCTTATATAGCAAATGAGGTACTTTTGTATCATTTTTACCCTGTTTCATCCCCTATATATTTAGTATTATAGGTTAGATTAAGGCATCTTGTGGGTTTTTTCCTGCATCTTAGTATGATTAGGTATCTCTTTAACCAATTCCTTTTTACTGGATTATTTCAGTATAACAACATCATATTGTCTTAAATTTTTTATCCATCATTCTCCATTTGTAATTTCCATTTACCTTGCACTCCCTCTGGTCTAGGGGACACAACTATCATAAAACTCCACCTCCACAATTACCTCCCTTGTACCCATCCCAGTAGTACTACCCCTGCTGGCTCCCCCACCCACACCAGCCTACACTTCCAAAACTCTCCTTCCTTTAAACCCCCCAGGGTGGCATCATGTTTTTTACTTATTAATAAATGCTTGCAGCTTTGTAAATAATGTACATACATGTAATCTACTTTTATAATAGAAACTTCTTTGTTTTGTTTAAGTTTTAACTGTAAAATACATTTTTTTACCATTCAATTCTTACGTGGCCCTATATAGGTAATCCTTTTTTGGCGACAAGTAAGTAATTGACTGTAATATATAAATATTACTATTGACATTCTTTTAAATATTGTCTTAACGCCACTCTGGGGGGACGTTTCTTCTTGATAGCCCAATACTCCTTAAGTTCCATACAGACAGGGTCTTATGTTGGAGCATTACGGCTATATTTCCTGTCTGCAAGTGTTCAACAGTGTGCCACATATACGAATACATACCATTTACAATACAAAATATAATTTTAAACTAAAATGCAATTACCAAATACAATTTTGTTATATAACTGCATGTTTACATGCAAATCCCCCTTTCTTATCAGAGCTATGAAATCAGGCTCTTCCTTCCCTATTAATTCATGTTTATAAATCTTTATATCATCCCATCGTTAAGAGTTCTTTGTATCACATATAACACTAACAACAAAGTCCCATCTATCCATAGATTTAATACATAGTTGCAATGTTAAACCACTTTGTGATCTGTAAAATCCTAAATATTAATATTTTTTGCCTATTTCAAACATATTACACTTCTGTGTATTTCTTTTCTTTCATAGAAACATAAAATTAAAGTAATTCTATATTGTTTTAACATTTAAAACACAGATCACAAAGTCTAAAGACTCCAACAAACCCATTGCAGTATATACTGAACAGTGGGTCTAGTAATGATGATGCCACATACAACAGTATGTGTTTTCACCATCTTTACTTATAAAAATTGGGCTATTCTCTCTCTCTCTCTCTCTTTCCTTTTAAAACATCCAATAACAATATCTTAATAATAATAATAAGTAGAAGAATAACAATATAACATCAACATAGTAATTTATTACTATAAAACAATTCATGTATTTTATTAAAATTCAAGTTCTTTTGGATGTAATTATCCTTTTTCTTTCATTTCATATATTTTCTGCATAGAAATTCTTATTGTTTACATTCTGTAAAGTGCACTCAATGTCAAGGTCGTCCGCTGGGTAATTTTTCTATTTTAAAACGGATTGACCTACTTGTTATTTTTAATAAGAAATTTCGGCCAATCAGTGCCATCGTTATATAAGCCTATTAACCAATACAAACGCTGCTTTTTAACAGCGTTGGGCTCAGCCAATATGCAGTTTATAATGAGTATTGCATTTAAATCCCATCTTATTTAATTATAAGTAAAGCTAATTTTTTAAATTACTAGATTTTTATTAAAGCACTGCACCAACACTGCAAAGTTTTGAATTTTTATAAATGGTACAGCCCAGTTAAATCGGGCTGTCCATTTTATGGCCGTTTTTGACCTTTTTATGCAGAGTTTTATGTTAAGCTGTGTGCTCAGGCAATGGTTTTTTAACCGAAGTCCCGAGGGTAAACAACCCCATTAGTCAGTAAGTGAAAGAGATCACAGTTTTCATCACATTCAAATGAATTTTTTTTAGAATGTATTAATGATGAAATCTGGCTTGGGATTGAATATGGGTCTGATAGAATTTAAGTTCATGTAGCAAGGTTAGTCAGGTGAGCAATTCAGGGCCATCATGGCCCTCTTGTTTCATTTATGTATGAGGTTATTTTTTGTGTTAGGACCTTTGAAGAAAAAAATATAGAGCTATTATGTCATTTTTTTTCACCATTCCACACATAGATAAGCATTATACCGACTCGATTGATTCCCCCAATACATCCATATGAATGTGACTATCAATTATTGCATTCTTACTTCATTTCTCGTCGCTATTCGTTACCCGATAATCCCTGTATACAATGTTTAAAAGCAAATTCTGGTGAATATTGAGGATAAAAGTGCTAGAAAATTTCGTGAACACAAACATTGTTCGTAAGTATTAAATGAATTTTGGCATATGTAACTATTTAAAGATTTGATGAATTAGCTTCCAATCGAGACAAGGGGTTTCCATCTTAACACGCGTGAATCGCCTGATGTGTTGTTAGCGTTTTTATACAACAATAAATACACCCACATTTTCCACGTTGCGCTGTACATGTCTGCATAATTTTTGCACCCTTTTTATGTCCTCCACTATAGTAGTGGGGGACATATTGTTTTTGCCCTGTCTGTTGGTTTGTCTGTTGGTTGGTTTGCGCCAACTTTAATATTTTGCAATAACTTTTGCTATATTGAATATAGCAACTTGATATTTGGCATGCATGTGTATCTCATGGAGCTGCACATTTTGAGTGGTGAAAGGTCATGGTCATCCTTCAAGGTCAGAGGTCAAATATATGTGGCCAAAATCGCTCATTTTATGAATACTTTTGCAATATTGAAGATAGCAACTTGATATTTGGCATGCATGTGTATCTCATGGAGCTGCACATTTTGAGTGGTGAAAGGTCAAGGTCAAGGTCATCCTTCAAGGTCAGAGGTCAAATATATGTGGCCCGAATCGCTTATTTTATGAATACTTTTGCAATCTTGAAGATAGCAACTTGATATTGGGCATGCATGTGTATTTCATGGAGCTGCACATTTTGAGTGGTGAACGGTCAAGGTCATCCTTCAAGGTCAGAGGTCAGATATATGTGGCCCAAATCGCTAACTTTATGAATACTTTTGCAATATTGAAGGTAGCAACTTGATATTTGGCAAGCATGTGTATCTCATGGAGCTGCACATTTTGAGTGGTAAATGGTCAAGGTCGAGGTCATCCTTCAAGGTCAAATATGTGGGTCAAAATTGCTCATGTAATGTCACTTCTGCAATATTGAAGCTAGCAATTTTATATTTGAAGTTTATGTGTATCTCATGGAGCTGCACATTTTGAGTGGTGAAGGGTCAAGGTCATCCTTCAAGGTCAAACATCATATAGGGGGACATTGTGTTTCACAAACGCATCTTGTTATTGAGAAAAATGAACAACACAAAATAAATGAAACACTTGAAGCATTGTTCATTTGAAGCTAGATTTTGTTAGTGTCACGTTAAGATTATCATTAGGAAGCATGTTGCGTTTAATAAATATAATTATGCTAACTTGAGAATTCAACAACACGTTTATAGTTGGGCGTAATGACTTCAACAACGCTTTACAAGTCGAATAAATGTTTTGACCATATTATGCATGAAATGCACAATTTCCATTAGGATTATACTAACTTCTTAGTAATTTGCCGAGATTTCATCGTTGAGGTGTACCCTGGTGTGTTTGTTTCACAAAGACAACAAACTTTCACAAAACCACACTCTTATGGCAATTACGTCACTCGTCGTCTGCATGATTATACGGCAGGAATAGAATGCATACGAGTGCTGTTGCTTTGCAAAACGTGCGCTCTCATTAACTAATAATGATTCTACAATTAAAGGACACTCCGCCTTTAGGCGGGCTTTAGTTCCATACAGGGATACATGTGATTGTCAAGGGATCTTAATTGGCTCGCAAAATATTTGGCAAAGAAGATTGCTTTGATCTAAGAAATGGATAGTTGCAGTTGCTAAAAAATCTATTACTTGGTAAAATTCAAGTGCCTAACAGATTCTGATTTTGAAATTCAAGCACCCTGGCGAGGGACTATTTAATGGCCTGTGGAAAGCACTGGCTTAGATCTGTTCAAGATCAACATGACTGATTTGACAAATAAAATATGTTCATTTTTTCACTAAGAAACACAAATATTTAATTTGCTTGGTTAAATTGGCCTCCACTATCCAAGCAGTTTGATTAAAACATGCCAGCAACTCTTTTAGAATGTTAACAATGCAATCTTGCTTTCTTGGAACCAAGAATGTTTTTTCCAGGTGATATATCATATAGTTTAACCCAAACCATTATTATATTGCATGAATATTTTAAATATCAGATTTTTTTGAAAGAAAATTGAAAATTTCATCACAATACAAGTGAGTCCTTTCTTATATGCCCCCAGAATCAACAGAGTCCAAGAGGCATAAGTGATTGGCCAATACAACCTTCTGCAAGAGGTTCACCATAAATAACATGTTGCGTCAAACATCAATCGTGCTTCCTACAAAGATTTTATACTAGAATGGGTGATGTCTTTGAACACTATAAAAACATTCACATCACCTGACCTCATTTTGACCTTGATGTTGTCCTTCTTGTGTACAAAGACTCATTCATAAAGTTCAAATTCTTGGTAACCCAAAATGACATGTTTTGTCTAAAATCAATCATGCTTCCTACAAAGCTTTGATGCTGTATTGAATGTTTATTTTAAATACTTCTTCAGCACCGACATCACCTGACCTCATTTTGACCTTGAAATTTACCCGAAATGATGTGTTTTGTCTTTATATTAATACCATTTTCTACAAAGCTTGAATAGGAGCATGAATCTTCTATGAACACTACAAACACACCCAAATCACATGATCATTTTGACCTTCAGATGTTGTCCTACTTTTGGACAAAGACTTATTCAGGAGGTCCAAATTCTTGGTAACCCAAAATGACTTGTCTCTTCTTAACATTGATAATGCTTCCGAAAAATATTTGATACTATTTTTCCATTATTCAAATCACAAACATCACCACATGCTCTGCAAATCACAAACTTAATGACCAAACCTTTATATAATGAATAAATAAAAATGTGATATCCTTGTGTGAGGACCGGACAATGTGGCAAACTGATTTTAATAACTATGTGCAGCACTTTGGATAGAGTGGGCCTATTGCATATGCGTAAGTATTGTCCCAGATAAGCCCTGTGCAGACTGCACAGGCTAATCTGGGACAACAGAAAGAGCACATAAATTAAGCCCAATTTTCCCAGAGCATAGATCATATGATTGAGTTGGTAGAAGCGTGATTGAGTTGGTAGAAGCGTGATTGAGTTGGTAGAAGCGTGATTGAGTTGGTAGAAGCGTGATTGAGTTGGTAGAAGCGTGATTGAGTTGGTAGAAGCATGATTGAGTTGGTAGAAGCGTGATTGAGTTGGTAGAAGCGTGATTGAGTTGGTAGAAGCGTGATTGAGTTGGTAGAAGCATGATTGAGTTGGTAGAAGCGTGATTGAGTTGGTAGAAGCGTGATTGAGTTGGTAGAAGCGTGATTGAGTTGGTAGAAGCGTGATTGAGTTGGTAGAAGCGTCTTCTAGGCCTGTCCTGTTCTCAACATTTCACCAATCAATAAATCACCATATAAATACTTTAAGGAATAAAATCATGTTTTATATGCCTGATTATTTGTATTGTCTTGCACACTTTTCTTCTTGCAGAATCTTCATCATCCAGGAGTTGTTAATCTCGAGAAAATGTTTGAGACACCTGAAAGGGTAAACATGGTTTTGTTAATGTTAATGTTTAGTTCTATACACAATCTTGAAAAATATTCCCATATCGCAATTATACTACTATCATTCTTATTAATATAAACTGTATGCCTGTATATTTGAAAATGTATTTTGATATAACAAATAACAAACAATAACATTTATTAAAGCGAGATTATACGGTTTTGTCAAATATTTATTAATTTATGTAAAATGTGTAAAAAAAACTTATTAAACATATATTTCAATATAAATTAAAATGAAAGTTAAGAAGAACATGTGTTGGAAAATGTGAAATTAGCAAGATATTTAATATTGAAATCGAAAATGTCTGTACAGTCAAATTCGCCAACATGTAAATCATGCATATACAATGTGAATCTAAATTTAGTTTAACGGTTCATTTTAAATTCCTGCAACAATATCTGTTCATATGAAACACGAACACTAACTAAAAAGACAAATGCTTTGGTTATTGTAGGAAAATATGTACGAAATTTTTCTTTGCTGCATTTTATGAAATTCGTCTTCAATGTATACTTTTCTTGCCTATTTTGTATTATTATGCCCCCCTTCGAAGAAGAGGGGGTATATTGCTTTGCACATGTCAGTCTGTCGGTCGGTCGGTCCGTCCGTCCGTCCACCAGGTGGTTTCCGGATGATAACTCAAGAACGCTTAGGCCTAGGATCATGAAACTTGATAGGTACATTGATCATGACTCCCAGATGACCCCTATTGATTTTGAGGTCACTAGGTCAAAGGTCAAGGTCACGGTGACCCGAAATAGTAAAATGGTTTCCGGATGATAACTCAAGAATGCTTAGGCCTAGGATCATGAAACTTGATAGGTAGATTGATCATGACTCCCAGATGACCCCTATTGATTTTCCGGTCACTAGGTCAAAGGACAAGGTCACAGTGACCCGAAATAGTAAAATGGTTTCCGGATGATAACTCAAGAACGCTCTGGCCTAGGATCATGAAACTTGATAGGTAGATTGATCATGACTCGCAGAAGACCCCTATTGATTTTCAGGTCACTAGGTCAAAGGTCAAGGTCACAGTGACCCGAAATAGTAAAATGGTTTCCGGATGATAACTCAAGAACGCTTATGCCTAGGATCATGAAACTTCGTAGGTAGATTGATCATGACTTGCTGATGACCCCTATTGATTTTCAGGTCACTAGGTCAAAGGTCAAGGTCACGGTGACCCGAAATAGTAAAATGGTTTCCGGATGATAACTCAAGAACGCTTATGCCTAGGATCATGAAACTTGATAGGTACATTGATCATGACTTGCAGATGACCCCTATAGATTTTGAGGTCACTGAGTCAAAGGTCAAGGTCACGGTGACCCGAAATAGTAAAATGGTTTCCAGATGATAACTGAAGAACGCTTATTCCTAGGATCATGAAACTTAATAGGTAGATTGATCATGACTCGCAGATGACCCCTATTGATTTTCAGGTCACTAGGTCAAAGGTCAAGGTCATGGTGACCCGAAATAGTAAAATGGTGTCCGGATGATAACTCAAGAAAGCTTATGGCTAGGATCATGAAACTTCATAGGTACATTGATCATGACTGGCAGATGACCCCTATTGATTTTCAGGTCACTAGGTCAAAGGTCAAGGTCACAGTGACAAAAAACATATTTACACAATGGCTGTCACTACAACGGAGAGCCCATATGGGGGCCATGCATGTTTTACAAACAGCCCTTGTTGTAACATATTTTTTTTCAATATATTACAATTTAACACATATTAAAAATCGTATAATCTCGCTTTAAATGTACATTTACATCATCAATACCTCTCCATAGTAATGCTCTGACATCTTGGAAAAGTTTGTTTATTGATTGTTGCGCCGGTTTGTCATTATGACATGTAATTAGCGATTGTTTTATTGTTTGAAGCAGTATATTTATTACATGTAATCAGAGATTGTTCTAAGACATATGGTTATTACATGTAATCAGAGATTGTTTTATTATTGTAAGCCGCATAATTATGACATGTAATCAGTGAATGTTTTATTGTTTAAAGCCAAATGTTCAGCCTTCTAGTCGTATTTTGTATCTGGATTTTAAGCAATTAACATGCATAGAAGTTTCTTTTACAGCGGTAATTTATGTGGCATTGATATTTTTGCAGATATTTGTTGTTATGGAGAAATTAAAAGGAGACATGTTGGAAATGATTTTATCAAGTCCACGGGGCCGACTCAGTGAGCGTGTCACAAAATTCCTTGTCTCTCAGGTAAGAAGGGCCAAATAGTAAAAGTTAATATAATTATTACTTACTGGCAAGGCCACATAACTTAACCGATTTATGCCTAGCATCTAGAAAAAAGGCCTTGATGCGGCGTCTCATCTGGGTCTGCGCTGTTTGCTTAAAGGAATTTCTGTAAGAAATATTCTAAATATAGAAATACATATTCTAGACATCCCTAATTTTGGACATAAATTGATCCAATTTAGCAGGATGGGAGAAGCCACTAGGCATAAATGGGTTAAGTGGCCTTTGGTCATGAAGGAATCGGTTTCTATTTCCATTCTGCGCACACATTTTATTCAAGAAAGGCTATTGATACAGGTTGTCTTATATCACCTAAGATTGGCTAAGCTTGAAATGAAAAATATACATATGATAACTGCTCAGGGTCCCCACAAAAGCACTTGTCTTATATGAATTATAATCAAGATCCTGTTATATAGTTTTCCTTATCATAACATGTGCATTATTAGCGAGGCTGTTTTCGGAGAAAACCCGAGCTATTGTCATAGCCAGCTCGTCCGCCATCTGCCGTTGGCGTCGTGCTAAAACCTTAACATTGGCTCTAAAATCAAAGTGCTTCCACCTACAACTTTGGAACTTCATATGTAGATGCAACTTGATGAGTTCTACACGCCACACCCATTTTTGGGTCACTAGGTCAAAGGTCAAGGTCGCTGTGACCTCTAATATCAAACTTTAAGATAGGCTCTAAAATCAAAGTGCTTCCACCTACAACTTTGAAACTTAATATGTAGTTGCACCTTGATGAGTTCTACATGCCACGCCCATTTTTGGGTCACTAGGTCAAAGGTCAAGGTCACTGTGACCTCTAATATAAAACTTAAACAAAAACCTTAACATCGCCTCTAAAATCAAAGTGCTTCCACCTACAACTTTGAAACTTCATATGTAGATGCACCTTGATGAGTTCTACATGTCAAACCCATTTTGGGTCACTAGGTCAAAGGTCATGGTCACTGTGACCTCTAAAAAAATTAAAAAATAAAAAAAATCTGACAAGCTTTCGCAGCCGAGCGTGGCACCTGTTATGCGGTGCTCTTGTTTTTATAGCGGTTATACCACTGTGTTTTTCAGATCCTAGTTGCCTTGAAGCACCTGCACTCCAAACACATTGTGCACTGTGATCTGAAACCAGAGAACGTACTGCTCTCCTCAGAAACAGCATTCCCACAGGTGTGCAGCCTTCTGTCTATCTACACATTGTAACATGTTGTGATTATTGATGATGGTGATTAACCATTATAATGTTAACACATTTTTCCTTATCACAATCTGTTTTTATGTCCCCCACTACAGTGGGGGACCTACATAGTGGGGGACATATTGTTTTCGCCCTGTCTGTTGGCCTGTCTGTTGGTTTGTTTGCTGCAACTTTAACATTTTGCCATAACTTTTGCAATATTGAAGATAGCAACTTCATATTTGGCATGCATGTTTATCTTATGTAGCTGCACATTTTGAGTGGAGAAAGGTCAAGGTTATCCTTCAAGGTCAAAGGTAAAAAAAATATATAAAAAATATAAATAAATTTAAAGCGGCGCAGAAGGGGACATAATGTTTCAGACAAACACATTTCTTGTTTAATCTGTATCAGACATTAATACAGCCTTTTGCCTTCTATATTTTGACCTTATGACTATAATAATTAACAATGCATTTTAAGTATTATAATTCAGTGCTACAGTATCAAACTGATGGAATGCCATCTATTTTTAGCTCACTTGCGCACAACATTCCAAATTTGGATCACATGTGATCAGAAATTAGGTTACTATGTCAAATTAAAGAAAAACTTACAAACACTCTAGGCCACTTTTCTTGCCTTATCTTCATTAAATGTTGTCAGAACATTTTGTCCCAATGACTGAGTTCAAACAAGTCATTGTTGTTTGTTAAAAAACATGGTTGCCTGATGTTGGGGCAGTACCGCTGTAAGTCTCCGTTCATTACCTACCTGTGAAACATGGTTGCCTGATGTTGGGGCAGTACCGCTGTAAGTCTCTGTTCATTACCTACCTGTAAAACTTAACATCTTTAGAGTACCGCTGTAAGTCTCTGTTCATTACCTACCTGTAAAACTTAACATCCTTAGACTCTCAGATGAGCCTTTGGACCTCTTGTTCTTGACGTGTATTCTGCACAGGCTAATGAAGGACGGCACTTTCCGCTTTTATGGAATTTTTCATTTAAAGGGGTCTCTTCTTAAAAAAAATCAAATAGAGACGTAGTGTCGTCCCTGATTAGCCTCTGCAGACTGCTCAGGCTAATCTGGGCTGACACTTTATGCACATGCATTAAGCCCCGTTTTCCTAGAGCGAGGCTAAATACTTGTACGTTTGATCTTCAGGTGAAGCTATGTGACTTTGGTTTCGCCAGAATCATTGGAGAGAAATCATTCAGGCGATCAGTTGTAGGGACACCAGCATATCTAGGTTTGTGCGCACACATAAGTATACAGCTTCCAAAAAATATTTAGTCAGGTTTCTCATTGGTGATTTCAATTACAAATGATATCTAGGACATATTGCATATTTTACCAAAGAATACATATCAAGTGATAAGTATTTCTTGACCTAAAGTACTTACATAAAATAATGTGAAAAAGCCATACCAATAATTTTCGTTTTGATGTTATCAGGAATTTGAAAAATGTAATGATAATGTTTTGGGTTTTTTTTCAAATAATTTTGAGTAGACTTGTGTGTGTCCTTATTGAAAAGTAGACATCCCTTTACCTTTTTTTTTCATGTAAACATTAGGCCAACATTTTTTTAGCTCATCTATTTTTTGAAAAAAAATTATGAGCTATTGTCATCACCTTGGCGTCGTCGTCCGGTTAAGTTTTGCGTTTAGGTCCACTTTTCTCAGAAAGTATCAATGCAATTGCATTCAAACTTGGTACACTTACTTACTATCATGAGGGGGCTGGGCAGGCAAAGTTAGATAACTCTGGCGTGCATTTTGACTGAATTATGTGCCCTTTTCATACTTAGAAAAGTGAAAATTTTGGTTAAGTTTTGCGTTTAGGTCCACTTTTTTCAGAAAGTATCAATGCTATTGCATTCAAACTTGGTACACTTACTTACTATCATGAGGGGACTGGGCAGGCAAAGTTAGATAACTCTGGCGTGCATTTTGACAGAATTATGTGCCCTTTTTATACTTAGAAAATTGAAAATTTTGGTTAAGTTTTGTGTTTAGGTCCATTTTATTAGCTCATCTATTTTTTGAAAAAAAATTATGAGCTATTGTCATCACCTTGGCGTCGGCGTCGGCGTTGGCGTTGGCGTCGGCGTCCGGTTAAGTTTTGCGTTTAGGTCCACTTTTCTCAGAAAGTATCAATGCTATTGCATTCAAACTTGGTACACTTACTTACTATCATGAGGGGACTGGGCAGGCAAAGTTAGATAACTCTGGCGTGCATTTTGACAGAATTATGTGCCCTTTTTATACTTAAAAAATTGAAAATTTTGGTTAAGTTTTGCGTTTAGTTCCACTTTTCTCAGTAAGTATCAATGCTATTGCATTCAAACTTGGTACACTTACTTACTATCATGAGGGGACTGGGCAGGCAAAGTTAGATAACTCTGGCATGCATTTTGACAGAATTATGTGCCCTTTTTATACTTAGAAAATTGACAATTTTGGTTAAGTTTTGTGTTTAGGTCCATTTTATTCCTTAAGCATCAAAGCTATTGCTTTCATACTTGCAACACTTACTAACTATCATAAGGGGACTGTGCAGGCAAAGTAATGTAACTCTGACTGGCATTTTGACAGAATTATGTGCCCTTTTTATACTTAGAAAATTGAAAATTTGATTAAGTTTTGTGTTTAGGTCCACTTTATTCCTACAGTATCAAAGCTATTGCTTTCATACTTGCAAGATTTATGAACTATCATAAGGGGACGGTGCAGGCAAAGTTATGTAACTCTGACTGGCATTTGGACGGTTTTATGGGCCCTTTATACTTAGAAAATTGAAAATTTGGTTAAGATTTATGTTTTGGTCCACTTTACCCCTAAAGTATCATAGATATTGCTTTCATACTTGGAACACTCACAAACTATCATAAGGGTACAGTAAAAGGACAAGTTGCATAACTCTGGTTGTCATTGTTACGGAATTATGGCCCTTTTTTGACTAAGTAACTTTTAATATATGGTTAATTTTTGTGTTTCGATCCACTCGAAGTATCAAGGCTATTGCTTTCAAACTTCAAATACTTACATGCTATCATGAGGTTACTGTACCTGGCAACTTGAATTTTACTTTGACCTTTGAATGACCTTGACTCTCAAGGTCAAATTATTAAATTTTGCTAAAATTGCCATAACTTCTTTATTTATGATTAGATTTGATTGATACTTTGATGAAACTACTCTTACCTGACATACCACAATAGACTTCACCCAAACCATCCCCCGTGCCCTCCCCCCCCCCTCCCCCCCCTAATTTTTTTTTTTTTTTTTTTTTTTTTTTAAGATCATCTCACAAATGACCACCACACCCTCACACTATACCCCCACCCCCCCACCCCACCCCACCCCCCAATTTTTTTTTTTGATTTTTTTTTTTTTTTTTTTTTTTTTTGAAGATCATCTCACAAATTATCACCACACCCTCACACTATACCCCCCCCCCCCCATTTTTTTTTTAAAACGGTTATGTTTAAAATACCGTCCAACCATCGCACCCAAACCCCCCCCCCCCCCCCCCCCCCCCCCCCCCCGATTTTTTTTTTTTTTTTTTTTTTTTTTTTCGCTTTTTTGGAAGATAATGTAATAAATGTCCACAACCCCACACTATACACCCCTCTTCACTCCACTCCTCCCTCCTTTGTGATTGAAAATGAGAGTCCCTTCACCTTTAAAAAGAAAATAGATGAGCGGTCTGCACCCGCAAGGCGGTGCTCTTGTTCCTTAAGTATCAAAGCTATTGCTTTCATACTTGCAACACTTACTTACTATCATAAGGGGACTGTGCAGGCAAAGTAATGTAACTCTGACTGGCATTTTGACAGAATTATGTGCCCTTTTTATACTTAGAAAATTGAAAATTTGGTTATGTTTTGTGTTTAGGTCCACTTTATTCCTACAGTATCAAAGCTATTGCTTTCATACTTGCAACACTTATTAACTATCGTAAGGGGACTGTGCAGGCAAAGTTATGTAACTCTGACTGGCATTTGGACGGAATTATGGGCCCTTTATACTTAGAAAATTGAAAGTTTGGTTAAGTTTTGTGTTTTGGTCCACTTTACCCATAAAGTATCATAGATATTGCTTTCATACTTGGAACACTCGCAAACTATCATAAGGGTACAGTAAAAGGACAAGTTGCATAACTCTGGATGTCATTTTTACGAAATTATGGCCCTTTTTTGACTAAGTAACTTTGAATATATGGTTAAATTTTGTGTTTCGATCCACTTTACTTCTTAAGTATCAAGGCTATTGCTTTCAAACTTCAAATACTTTCATGCTATCATGAGGTTACTGTACCTGGCAAGTTGAATTTTACCTTGACCTTTGAATGACCTTGACTCTCAAGGTCAAATAATTAAATTTTGCTAAAATTGCCATAACTTCTTTATTTATGATTAGATTTGATTGATACTTTGACAAAACTGTTCTTACCTGACATACCACAATAGACTCCACCCAAACCATCGCCCGTGCCCCCCCTTCTCCCCCCCCCCCTAAACCCCCCCCCCCCCTATTTTTTTTTTTTTTAAGATCATCTCACAAATGACCACCACAGTCCCTTCACCTTTAAAAAGAAAATAGATGAGCGGTCTGCACCCGCAAGGCGGTGCTCTTGTTTTTAAATTGATTTACAGGATTTTTTTTAGAAAAATAGGGTCGGGGGGTCGAAATAAAAATAAAAGAACAAAAATCACAGTCGACAAAAAAAATGAAAATAAAAGTTTAAACTTGTCGATTTTTTTTAATATATAAACAAACTTTTTACGTTACTTTTGTACTATATATCTTATTTATGAAAACAGTAACATGTAGTCACAAGAAGCTATTGAAATAGTGTTATTAATGCATTTTTCAAGAACATTTCTTTTTAATCTTAATTCTTGTGGAATGTTGTCATTGTCTGCTATTGAATAAAAAATTGTACATTAAAACATTATTACAAGAAATCACTCAGTGTTTATTTTGTATCAAATAACGTGTAATCTAGCACTGTTTTGTTTTACTGTTTAATGTCTTGCTTCAAAAACCTTATTTGAGTAGAAATCAATGTTTAATACTTGTAATATTCATGAAAAAAAGAGTCCAACACAAGACAACGTTAAACTGTCAAATTGAAAAAAAACTAAAATGTAATATACATAAACGCAACAGTAAAAACATACAACACCATAATTATACCCCCACAAACGAAGTTTAGGGGGGTATATAGGAGTGAACTTGTCAGTCGGTCCGTTTGTCGGTCTGTCTGTCCGTATTAAGTGTCCGCTCTCTAATTCAAGTAGTTTTCATCCGATCTTCACCAAACTTGGTTAGAAGTTGTATCTAAATGATATCTAGGCCAAGTTCAAACATGGGCCTTGCTGGGTAAAAAACTAGGTCACAGGGTCACTTAGTGCGTTTTAAACATTCAGCATGTTGTCTGCTCTCTAATTCAAGTAGTTTTCATCCGATCTTCACCAAACTTGGTCAGAAGTCGTATCTACATGATGTCTAGGCCAAGTTCGAACATGGGCCTTGCCGGATCAAAAACTAGGTCACGGGGTCACTTGGTGCGTTTTAAACATTCAGCATGTTGTCTGCTCTCTAATTCAAGTAGTCTTCATCCGATCTTCACGAAACTTGGTCAGAAGTTGTATCTTGATGATCTTAAGGCCAAGTTTGAACATGGGCCTTGCTGGGTCAAAAACAAGGTCACAGGGTCACTTGGTGCGTTTTAAACATTCAGCATGTTGTCTGCTGTCTAATTCAAGTAGATTTCATCCGATCTTCACCAAACTTGGTCAGAAGTTGTATATAGATGATCGTAAGGCCAAGTTCGAACATGGGCCTTCCCGGGTCAAAAACTAAGTCACGGGGTCACTTAGTGGGTTTTTTAACATTCAGCATGGTGTCCTCTTTCTTATTCAAGTAGTTTTCATCCGATCTTCACCAAACTTGGTCAGAAGTTTTATCTAGATGATCTGAAGGCCAAGTTCGAACATGGGCCATGCCAGATCAAAAACTAGGTCACAGGGTCACTTAGTATGTTTTACACATTGAGCATGCTGTCCGCTCTCTATTTCAAGTAGTTTGAATCTGATCTTCACCACACTTGGTCAGAAGTTGTAACTAGATGATGTGTAGGTCAAGTTCGAACATGGGCCTTACCGGTTCAAAAAATAGGTCACAGGGTCACTTAGTGTGTTTTAAACCTCACCATGTTGTCCGCTCTCTAATTCAAGTAGTTTTTAGTCAATCTTCACCAAAATTGGTCAGAAGTTGTATCTTGATAATGTCCAGGTCAAGTTTGAATATGGGTCATGCCGGGTCAAAACAAGGTCACGGGGTCACTTAGTGCATTTTAAACATCACAATGTTATTCGCTCTCTAATTTAAGTAGTTTTCATCCAATCTTCACCAATCTTGGTCAGAAGTTGTATCTAGATGATGTCTACGTCAAGTGTGAATATGGGTCATGCCGGGTCAAAAACCAGGTCACAGGGTATCTTAGTGAGTTTTAAACCTCACCATGTTGTCCGCTCTCTAATTCAAGTAGTTTTCATCCAATCCTCACCAAACTTGGTCACAAGTTTTATCTAAATGATCTCTAGGACAAGTTTGAACATGGGCCATTCCGGGTCTAAAACTAGGTCACGGGGTCACTTAGTGCGTTTTTTAACATTCAGCATGGTGTCCGGTCTCTAATTCAAGTAGTTCACATCCGATCTTCACCAAACTTGGTCAGAAGTTTTATGGAGATGATCTTAAGGCCAAGTTAGAACATGGGCCTTTCTGGGTCAAAAACTAGGTCAAGGGGTCACTTAGTGCGTTTAAAAAACTTGAGCATGGTGTCTGCTGTTTTTTGTGAAGACGACATGCAAAATATTATGTGTCAATGCGGCATGTGGGGGTTTCGTCACGTCTGTGATAAAGCTCTTGTTATGCATGTTTCTGACTAGACTGTTATTTTCCGGAGGAACGCTTAACAGTATAACACCATGTTAGTGTTTTTCTCAGGAGGGCAAAGGGGCATGGTGCATTACTTTCAAAAAGGGCATTTTAACGCGCAGTTTATGCAAAACGGGGCAAACGCGTTCTGTGAATACCTGGTTTTGAGAGAAATATTAATTGCATTAGAGGCACTTTGTGGGAAAAAACTTAAAAATATAAAGAATCACATTTACTGGTAATTGATGTATTTAACTAACTTTATTTAGTATAAATATATTTATCTTGCTATGTCTTCCATTGATGTCCCACGCTGTTTCAGTAAACTGTAGAGCATGGCAAACATAATAAAGCAATATATGCATATGAATCTGATTATAATCAGATCCACTAACATATAAATGAAACCATGTTTGCCTTATCCCATTTTCTAACAATAATCTTGTCAGATGTTTAAATTTTGCGAGTAAATTGAATGCAAACACTCGTTTTCGATACATATATATGCAATATAAATAACTTTGTAGTTTGTTTTATTTCAAAGCGTCTCTAGCATTATAACACCTCATTTCGCCGATATACCTGAAGCAAAAGACAAAAGAAACAGTAATAAAGATAATATAATACTGTATTAAACAATATCCCATTCAGCTTGTGACAAGCTAAAGGTAAATCCTTTAAAATCGCTGTACGTTTAAAAACTAGGGCAAAACGACCCAGGAATTAGGGTGAAACGACCCAGGGCGAACGGGAATTATAAGGGCGAAACAACTCGGGGGCAAACGGGATTTAGGGCGAAACGACCTGGATTCTATCCACTATATTACTATTGAATATGTTGTTGGTATCTAAAACATTTTATGCATCGTTCGTTATCACATGCTTTAATATGCATTTCAGTAATCCCTTCTAAACGTATGATCTCCATCATTTATTTGATTGTTATTTGCCATATTTGCCACAATTTATTTTCTGTATTCTGCCATTTGTTAAAATGATGTGCGCATCTCAGCGAAAAATTGTATAATATGTCCATCTAATACGTGATTCGCATTTAATTCAATATTCTTAATGTTTGACTTGACCTTGTCATTTTTGACAATTTCTATTTTGAAATAGTGCCATGGACGCTGTTGATTATTATTGTCGTCAACACAAACTTTCGAGCACGCCATTTCGCATGCACAAATGAAGCTTTTACTTAAACACAAAAAGGATTGGTTTATTCTATTTTTAACAGCCAATGAAATTTGCCGATAGTAAAAAAAACCGGGTGCGATAAAACGCTTGCGAATATAAATTTTGATTGTTGTCAACAGTTTTATTTTTTCATGCGGGACTTAAACACTGTCGGCGGAGTTTATGAAAATAAAATTGCAGATAGATACTTTTATTTTTATTTCAGTTTGTCATAAAATACGGTCGGCGGTCCCGTAAATCAATTTATTAAAAAATGTTGGCCTTACAATCTAATTTCATCTGTTTAATGACTAATAATTAAGTTGGATTATTTGGCTATATGCTTATTAGTAGGTTGAAATGTTTGCAGCCCCAGAAGTTTTGAAGAGTAAAGGATACAACCGTTCCCTTGACATGTGGTCTGTAGGAGTAGTCGTCTATGTGAGGTAAGCTTGACAAGTAAAAACAACAAAAGCAAAAGTACTTCCAATACACTTATAGTAAGCTCCTTCGTAAAACAGTTCATCTAATAAAATCCTTAGTCATTAAACAGTTATATTGAACATGAAGTTTGTTTTCATAATTTATTTGGATTGGAATGTTAATTTAATTTCATTAAAATAACAATCTTTTGCGCTATATTTCATAATTTCCCACTATAGAAATGTTCTATTGATTACATTTGAGCCACACCATGCTTTCAGCATAGCTCCAGACAAGCCTGCGCATATCCACAGTCTGTTCAGGGCTTCCTTGTCCACTAATCAGACCATGAAACCTTGTGTGACTATAGCAGACATGGGAGCTCCAGACCAGCCTGCGCACTTGCTTAGACTTGGCTGGAGCCAGACCAGCCTGCGCACTTGCTTAGACTTGGCTGGAGCTACCTTGTCTGCTATAGTCATGTTAGATATCTAGGGCATAAGACCCAATTTTTACATGACAGCAAAATTTGAAAAGAATATATTTCCTGTTCGTTCATTGATTATTGTCCCTTGTTACCAGTCTCAGTGGCACATTCCCGTTCAATGAAGATGAGGAGATCAATGACCAGATCCAGAACGCAACCTTCATGTACCCACCTACACCCTGGAAGGAGGTCTCACAGGAAGGTAGGAATGGGCTTAAGATAAGTATCAACTGGAAATATTGACCAATTAGAATGCTTGTTAAAAAATATTGACCAATGAGAATGCTTGTAACAGCAGTATGGATCAATTCGAATGCTTGTTATAAAAATGTTTATTAACCAGAATGCTTGTATCAGTTTACTTAACATTTTCATTGTTTAATTGTTGACTGCTAGCAAACTGTGTTAGATATTTTTCATTTAACTGATAGCTTATTGTGTGTGCTATTTTCAGCTATTGACTTGATTAGTAACCTGCTGCAAGTGAAGATGAGGAAACGGTTCACAGTGGACAAGTCCCTGGCTCATGTGTGGCTGCAGGTAAGCAAGGGAGACAAGTCTGTGGCCCATGTGTGGCTGCAGGTAAGAAAGGGAGACACGTCTGTGGCCCATGTGTGGCTGCAGGTAAGAAAGGGACACAAATCCCTGGCTCATGTGTGGCTCTATTTAAGAAAGGGAGACAAGTCCCTGGCTCATGTGTAGCGTTAGTTAAAAAAGGGAGACAAGTCCCCAGCTCTCTTGTGGCTGCTGTTATTAAAGGGAGACAAGTACCTGGCCAATGTATGGCTGCAGGTAAGAAAGGGAGACAAATCACTGGCCCATGTATGGATGCAGGTAGGAAAGGGAGACAAGTCCTGGTCCATGTATGGCTGCAGGTAAGCAAGGGAAACAAGTCCCTGGCCCATGTATGGCTGCAGGTAAGCATGGGAGATAAGTCCCTAGTCCATGTATGGCTGCAGGTAAGCATGGGAGATAAGTCCCTAGCCCATGTATGGCTGCAGGTAAGCAAGGTAGACAAGTCCCTGGCCCATGTATGGATGCAGGTAAGCAAGGGAGACAAGTCCCTGGTCCATGTGTGGCTGCAGGTAAGCGAGGCAGACAACACTTCAATGGCATTTGAAAGGAATTGAATGATTTATGTTGGGAAACGTGGGGATTCAGAATGTCATTCAAATATTAACTTAATTTAGTTATTGCCAGCATTTTTTGAGTGTCTTGAAATTTACTGCTCAATTAAGTAGGTCAGTTTTCAGTTGCAGGCAGTATACAATTCTGGTTGACCAGCTTACTTCGGAAAGGTTTTAGTAGCTTCACTGATTGCCATGACATCACTAAATATTGTTGACAATTCAGAAAAATCTTAAAAAATAAACAAACAAAATCATACATTTTATTAGGGCTATTTGATCCTTTACAGACAGAATGTTATCTGGTACATGTTGTAAATACTTCTTGCCAATAATCACTTTTTTTCAATTTTTCAATATTTAAATGTATTGTTATTTACTTAAAATACTGGGTATATGTGAGGACCTATTATGTAATTAATTTTGCACAAAGTTTTTTTAGTCCCCTACAAGTTTCACCGGAGGGGACTTATGGTTTGCACTCCATCTGTCTGTCTGTCTGTCTGTCTGTCTGTCTGTCTGTCTGTCTGTCTGTCACACTTTTCTTGATCCTGCTATAACTTTAAAAGTTCTTAATATTTTTTCATGAAACTTGGAACATTGATAGATGACAATAAGGACATTATGCACATCATTTAATTTTGTTCCTACGTCAAAAATTCTGGTTGCTATGGCAACAAATATAATTTTTTTTAATTCTGAAAATGGTGGAATTTCTGACAATGGTGGAGCCGGTAGGGGACTTATATTGCTTGATAATAGTCTTGTTAATGTACATTATGTGTTGAACAGGATTATCAAACATGGTGCGACCTTCGTAAGCTGGAGCAACTGGTAGGCCAGCGATATCTCACGCACGAGTCTGACGACGAACGGTGGGAAACATTTCGTCGCGAGAGGAACATGAAAGTTTGGCAAGACGTAGGCCAGAAAGGTGTAAATGAAAAGTACAATTTAAGCAAGTCTCGTGATCGTAACACCCCCAGTTCAGGCACCACTGTGTCATGACCTATGCTTCTTTGTATGGTGTCGTCTGATTTGTCCATGGTGATGTTACCTGCTCTGCTATTGGTCATATTTGCTTTGAGATCTCTGTCTTTCTCCCAGTCTAGTATTGACCACGTTTTTTGTGGTTTCCATTACTTGAGATAATTTCAGGTGACTTTGTTCACACATACACACACACAATATATCATTGATCTTCCATTGTTTTGTCCTGTGAAACTTTCCAACATTATGAGTAGATGCATAAGATTGCTTTTCTTTAACATTTTTCTTGCTCAAAGATTTCTTGTGATTTAAATTTCTGAACTTTCATTTCATGAGCATTTGTTCTTTGTATTGAAAGCTTGTTTAACATCCGTTTGATAAGAGTAAAAAAGAGTCTCTTTCACAATTAAATATGAATCAAAACAGCAAATAGAAAATAAACTTATTTACCAAATTTGAGTGTGTTGTGTTTTTTAAGTCTAAAATGTGTTTATAAAGACACATGAAAGCAATAGCAATATATTATTGAATGCTTTCTTTTAACTCGCGGAGCAAAATATATGCATAAAGCAAGTTACTAAATGCAATCTCATACATTTACTCAATTTACTGTATATTGTTAGTGTACCCAATCCTGTTATGCAATCTTATTTTTTTACATATTTTGTATCCACTTTATTACTATACATACATTAAATTTTCATTATATTAATCCTGTAACGTAATTGAATAGGAGAACTTTTTTTCGTTTTTAGCTCACCTGTCACGTAGTGACATAGTGAGCTTATGTGACCGTGTGATGTTCCGCGTCCGTATGTGCGTGCGTTCTTGCATGTGTGTGTGCGTGCGTGTGTCTGTCAACAATTTGTTTGTGTAGACAGTAGAGGTCACAGTTTTCATCCAATCTTTATGAAATTTGGTCAGAATGTTTATCTTGATGAAATCTGGGTTGGGATTGTATTTGGGTCATATGGGGTCAACAACTAGGTCACTAGGTGAAAAACTGGGTCACATAATAGGTCAGATAATAGAAAAACCTTGTTTATACAATAGAGGTTGCAGTTTTCATCCAATATTTATGAAATTTGGTCAGAATGTTAATCTTGATGAAATCTGGGTTGGGATTGTATTTGGGTCATCTGGAGTCAAAAACTAGCTCATTAGGTCAAAAACTAGGTCAAATAATAGAAAAACCTTGTGTTTATCTTGATAAAATCTGGGTTGGGATTGTATTTGGGTCATCTGGGGTCAAAAAATAGGTCACTAGGTCAAAAACTAGGTCAAATAATAGAAAAACCTTGTGTAGACAAGAGAGGTCGCAGTTTTCATCGAATCTTTATGAAATTTGGTCAGAATGTTTATCATAATGAAATCTGGGTTGGGATTGTATTTGGGTCATCTGAAGTCAAAAACCAGGTCACTAGGTCAAATAATAGAAAAACCGTCAACAGTTTGTTTGTGTAGACTGTAGAGGTCACAGTTTTCATCCAATCTTTATAAATTTGGTCAGAATGTTTATCTTGATGAAATCTGGGTTGGGATTGTATTAGGGTCACCTGGGGTCAAAAACTAGGTCACAAGGTAAAAAACTAGGTCACTAGGTCAAAAACTAGGTCACTAGGTCAAAAAATAGAAAAACCTTGTGTAGACAATATAGGTCACAGTTTTCATCCAATCTTTATAAAATTTGATCAGAATGTTTATCTTTATGAAATCTGGGTTGGGATTGTATTTGGGTCATCTGGGGTCAAAAACTAGGTCACTAGGTCAAATAATAGAAAAACCTTGTGTAGACAATAGTGGTCACAGTTTTCATCTAATCTTTATGAAATTTGGTCAGAATGTTTATCTTGATGAAATCTGGGTTGGGATTGTATTTGGTTAGTCAGGTGAGCGATTCAGGGCCATCATGGCCCTCTTGTTACTTTTCCTATACATGTTCTATTCAGGTCAGTAGTAATTACTGAATGGAATGACTCTGAATACAAATGGTCATCAATTTATTATGCAAGACTGATTGAATTGTTTGTACTTTGAAACAAACATTTTGGTACATTTCTGAACTTATATTTTTAATTTATACACTTTAAGCAGTATATTTATTGTCGTACACATGATAAGCATTTTTTAATGAAAAGCATAAGTATTTTCCTTGTTTAGGATGTGGTTTTCTCAAAGATTACAGATCTTGAAACATTTTTGTATGAAGCTGTTTGAAAAAAAGTTGTATAAGAATAATATTTAAAGAAAATTTTATTGCGAAATAATTGTAATACACACAGGTCATTTGACTTGATGTTAATTTACCCTGAAGCAGTTTCTTTCTGGTATATAATAAATATGTGCTTTTAAAACCATAGTTCAAATATCAATTATTAATTTTCATGAAAGAATTTGTGATAGAATTTTCACTCAGAACTTAAAATGTTCATTAGGAGTTGAATTTGGCCCAGTTTAAAATATTCATATCATTAGACTGTGATTGTGAATGGATCAGAATCAAAATAGCCAATCAAACCATCATCATACTTAAACTAGTTTTCCTAGTTTTCAATCATCTGGTAATTATCAGTAAAATCTTATGAATGTACATTTCACTATTTTATTTAAGAAAACAACAGTAGCTTCATTGCAATGGAAAACTACAAGGCTGCCTTTCAGGTGATGGTTGTTCTGTAACTCTGAAGGGCAACATACAGCACTTAACTGTGAACCTCTACAACTGTGTCAAAGCAGTATGTGGGATTATTTGTAAAAAATTCCCCAAAGGGACCTTTTCACGTTTTGGTAAATAAATTGAAAAAAAAAAGTGTTTGGGGTTCAAATATCTTCGTTGTAGTTATGCTATTTGTGAGGAAACAGTAATAGTTACCATGCTCTTAAATATCCATTATATGCATCTTTTGACGATGTAAAAAACCTGAAAATTATAACCCGTTTGCAACGCGAAACAATGAATAATCTGAAGAGCTCTGTTGTTGTCGTTATATTTTGTGACACTACTAGGATTGCTTATATAAAGTATAAAATTCATCACTCACTGTATTAGCACAGATGGCCAAGTGGTCTAAGCATTAGACTTGTACTTCAGGGGTCAGTGTTTCGAGCCCAGTTGAGGGTAACTTTTTTTTCTTTAATTTAATTCTTATTTTTTACTGGAGATTTTAAGATCCAATGTTTACATTTATCAATATAAATCATTTAATGACAAATTTCAATACATGCCAAAATCTGTGAAAATGTCCCTTTAATAGAACTAATTGTAATTGATTTGTTATATTTTCATGCAGAGATTTGAAGTGTGACAAATTGAAAATATTTTCCTAAATGTCATTAATAAAAAAGTATCTCTAGAGTATAGTTATATTGATGTTGTGAAAGATGATGGATACATCGACCCAGGGACCTAGCAATATATTTTACCAGTACATTCCCTTTTATACCTGGTGTGTTTAAAACATTATTGTATTCTAATACATTTTATATAGTATACATAGATGGTGTCTCAAACAACTTTGCTGGCGGCATAGTTCAAAGTATAATTTTCTCTTCACTTATTGGTAGGTAGCAGATTGTTGCCTTAATTTTTTGTATTTCCTCACTAGTTGTATATATATATATTACTATCTATCATAAAATTCCGCCATTGGATTACACTATTTCAGATTGAAACCAAAAAGACTTAATGAAACTTTGGCCAAAAGACGTTGAACATCCATATTCCTCCTTATTTATTGACACAGTATTATCATAGTACCTGAATTTATTTACCAGTTCATAAAATGTTTTTGAAATCATGATAATTTTTTTAATTATGGAGTCTTTTTTGGTCATGGTTTTGTCACAAGTCCATCCAAGACTTATTCATACTTTTTTGAGTCTGTTTGCTTGGAAGAACCAATTATGTGTGCTTTGAGGAAAATTGCTTAAACAACTCATTGATAGGTGCAGAATTCTTAATCTTCCATTAAAGGTTTTAATAGGCCGCTTAGTTTACAGACGTTGGAAAAATAGATGAAGAAAAATCAAAATGAAGTGAAATTTTTGTCATATTGAAAAAACATTGCTGCAGAGCTGTGAATATTTCTACTACATGTATTTGTTCATGTAGTAAGCATTTGAATCTGTTGTTTTTATTTATTTATTTTAAATCTAAGTGCGTGTCTAGTTTGTACAAAATTGCAGTTCAATTTTAAATGAATTTATTTGAGCCTGTGGATTAGCTGTTTATCTGTTATTCATTACTTGAAGTTCAACTCTTTTTAATCGTAGCTTTGTAACTGGTGTTTGTATTATATTATTCACTGTTGCCATAGGGAAATAGTATCTACTTATAGAAATATTATAGAAATACTTTGTTACATATGTTTCATATCACACATTTATTTGTTATAATTTGTTTCATTGCTAGTCATTTGTATATAAATAAAAGAAAATTATGTTTTGTTTGTAGGTAGGAAAGGTAAAAGGTATTTGTTAAATCTTATGTGCAAATAAAGAATTTATTTTATTGAGGTAGTTGTAGATTTTCTAATGTATTGAAATAAATATGATGATTTATGATTTGTGTTAAAGTGTCTAAAACATGTCTATACCGGTTTTTATAAGTTGGGAACTCCGAGAAATTCATAGTTTTTTTCTTCAATTGCTGCATGTTTCTGTGTTTGTCTTTTACTTCTACCATGACACTTATTGTTTGCATGATTAGTTGTTGTAGGCCGTTTTCCAAATTAATTCAGTTAACATGTGTTTATTTATGGGTCGCAGTACTAAAGGTCAGGCCAGAAAAGTCAGAAACCCATGAATAAAAATTAATATGGTGATTTAAGTAAAAACCAAAATTAAGAAACAAAAATAAATAGCATTAATACCATGTTTGCAAATTATGTAATTAACGTTACATTATAAATTGATGCAATCATATATTTTATTTGTGTACATGTTCATGAACTTGCAGGAATTTACATTTGCATTTGACATGCTTCTAAATTATCACACATTTTGCTTTGTATATCTGTATGTTTTTTTTAATTATTAAGTAAAGCAAACCAATTATGTGCCAGAAACTATTCTTAAAAATTCCTCAACAGAAAGATAACATTTGCTGCGAAACATCAGCGCAAAATGGCGGAGTTTGCTAATTAAAGCTAATGGCCAATTTGCTAACATATAGAGGATATGTGTAAGTTTTCAGTGTGATAATACTTTATATTATTACTGGAAAGGGAGGAAATTAATGTATTTGCATTTATACCTGTAGCTTGCCTGTTTGCTGGGAATGCTATGTTGTTGTTCTTTAAACGGTCCAAATGACTGCTGTTATTTTATCGTCTTTAAATATTTTGTACAATTGTTATTGTTAACTTCTATATTATTATAACATATACCGGTACTTTTATTTATTTCTCTGAAATTGCACATGAAACTTTGATTATACCCAGCTATGATTGTGTACTGTATTTTGATGCCTTAAACATCTGGTCCCTGTTTAATATAATATCTTCAGATATATAAAAAATATTTAACATCTTTTATTATTTAGTGAATTGACCTTTCGACAGCCGATTGATTGACAGGCTTATTAACCAATCAGATTACAGCATAGATTAGGCCCGTTACTATCCGCCATTTTGTCCGTCAAACTCGCCGTTGTCCGACACATAAGCTTATACGTAATTCTGTGTTTTAAAAAAAGAAAATGGTTAAAAGGTGCTGTTATGGCACTTGTTATTCAGACACAAGGTATCCAGAACGGTTAAAAGATGGAAGTACGTTTTTTCCGTTCCCTCAACCGGGTACTAATCTTGAAAAATTCAAACGTTGGATTCGTCTTTGTGGTCGTCCACACGAACAGCTTAATCTCAACATATTAAGCGATCGCCCGAAAGCAAAACACAGTCGTTATAATAAGATACTACGCGAAAATAGAAAATGTAAGTTTTGCAACGGACACGTTATAAAAAAGAGTATAACTTTGTACTTGTTTATCCTCTATATAGACAAATTAGAAAGGAACATTTAAAACCATTTTTCAAAGGTGGCCAACGTTAAATAAATTTGACATTCTAATGCAGTCGGCAAATAAATAAGACATTATAAACTTTGCTAGATTTTTTTAATGCTAATGAAATGCGTAATAATAAAGACAATCAGTTATTATTTTTAATAATATCACATAGAATAAAACATTTTTTATTTCTTTCGGTTTAAGTCTTCCAAATTTAATGTAAGTTAAGAAACTATTTTAAAATGCGCAAGTAATTATCAATAGGGGCCAATAAGTGTCATTTTACACCATATGTGGGCTTTCTACTAATCCGTTATCAAAACAGATGCCGCAAACTGTGAATGACCCTTTGAAAACCCGGTCTGATTAGCGAGTTTTTTGTACATGAAAATTCTTTCAACTTCTTATATTTTAAACATTGCAGAAGATAGTTTTCGAGGAAATAATAATATATAATAATATATTGTGTATGTTACTTTTTGACGACTTTGACTGTTATACGATGATAACAATGCTCATGGGTTATTTTGACCAAACGCATTGTAGATATGTGTTATATCGGATTTCAATAAAAACGTTCTTCGTCTTCTGATATAATAAATTTACTTACCTGTGCCACATTTGCGATGTTGCCATCGGTTGCAAAAATTAACGGCTTTTAATTAAAAAACTGAAACATCTATTACTCAAGGAAAAATAGTGTGACTAACGAACAATTCATACTGTATGCGATAATTGGCGATAATTTTGCCGACTTTGATGATTAATTTAACGGCTTTTAAGTAGACTAATAAAAAAGTTATGACTATTTAATAGATATGATAATTATATTCAGCATCACTATTCAATGATAATAAAAACTATTGCATGGCTTTTCTGGTATACCATGAGGCCTTTTTGGTTCACTTATGCGGCCGATTCGCGTAGCCATTTTTATGACGGACTTCGGCGGAGTGACCCCCCTTGAAATCGGTGGGCGTGGCTTCACTCTCGCTGTCGAAAGGTCAATTATGTCAATGAATTTGTTGTTTTGTTTTTTTAACATTACTTGATTTCATTTAACTATGTAGCTTGTTGATAAAAACTTCATAATTTCAAAGACAATTGCAAACTTGTGTTTATTTCAAATATAGCATTTTTTTCATTAAAATGTCATTTTGAAATGAACCACTTAAAACAACTTGATGTAGGATTTTTATGCATTTGCCTTAAATATGGTCCTGTTGTTTCCCCATTGTAGAACATGTTCACAAAATATAACATATGAAGTGACTGGTGATGTATTATGATTGGGTGCCCTGTGAGAATAATTATATAGGATATTTTTATATAATCTTCTTGGTGTGTGACTCAACCGCTGTGTAAATAGCTTTTCCTTCATTGAGTTAACATTATTATCAGATCAGTTAAAATTGTAGAAAAATACTCAAAATAAATGATTGAATTAATTGCTCTTGTTGTTTGGTGCCTTTACCCCCTTGTGTTGTGGTTGTCCCCCTTGTGTTGGGGCTGTTATGTGTCGTGTTTAAATGAACATTGGAATGTTTCTTGTGCAAGTGATGATTGTTGAATATATTTTGCCTTCCGTGTGTCTGTCTGGGTTTTATTAAGAAAGAAATACAGGTAAGGATGTGATTAGTAATTTTAATGTCATAAATAAGTTACCTTCTATCTATTAGCGTACTCCTTTCCAATGTGATTAACTCCTCCAGAAAATTAACTGGGAACCGACCACCTCCACACTGCAATTATAGACTAGGTTAAACATAATGCAATGCAACCCAGGCAAAAATCAGTAACCAGCCCTCAATAATCTTTCCGGATCGACCAGGTGTATACGTGCCTTTTACGGCTCTGAATTGAAAATTGTTTTTCGATTTATTTCACTTGGTTGAATGGGGTTTTTAATAGATAAATTGTGTTATTTATCTTTTACTTCTCATTCGGATTATTTTATGTGGATTTAATGGACTTTTGTTTCATTTGTAAAGGAAGCCCACCGCAGCTTCAAAATCAGCTAATAGATAGCAGGTAATGTATTTATGACATTAAAACAAAACAAAAATAAGTAAAATTCATTTTAATTATAAAATACTTACCTGCTATCGCTAAGTCCCGCCTCCCACCCCGCTATTCGATTAATATTTGTGTATATATATTGAAAGAATATTAAGGGCTGTTTACAATCTCTTGCACGACGGTTACATTACATTCACCTCTGTGATGGGCTCAGAACGGACTATTTTTATGAAAGCGTCTCATTCATGTCATGATCATTCCAAGCGTTCATCATGGAGGTTACAGTATACTAAACAATCTCTTGCACGACGGTTACATTATATTCACTGCATTAAAGAAAACCATCTCATACCATAATATCTTATATCAGTCTTAATTTATTATTATAGAATGGATATGTTTTTTTGATGTTAACAAACCTATATACATACATACGTCGAAGCAATGCCTAACGCCAATCAATACAAATTATGTTCAATTGTTTATATTTGTAAATTGCGTGGAATGATTCCATCTGCGTAAATGGGCAATAAAATAGTTCCAAAGAGTTGCATTAAAACTCGCAAGTTTTTGCACGATGTATCGTAAATTTAAAAATCATATTTCATTATTTTACGCCTCTGATCCTAAAAAATTCCAAATCAAACATACTTTGAATGCGTTTGTTCGGTTTTGCCCAGTTTCTGGGCAATATGGCATGCTGAGCCTTTCGCAGAGGTGTATGTGAGAGCAAGGAACGACAACTCTGCGTGGAGATTGGGCTGGTTACTGGTTTTTGCCTGGGTTGCATTGCACTATGTTTAACCTAGTCTACAATTGCAGTATGGAGGTGGCCGGTTCCCAGTTAATTTTCCGGATGAGTTAATCCCATTGGAAAGGAGTAAGCTAATAGATAGCAGGTAAGTATTTAATAATTTAAATGAATTATACTTAAAAAAATTGTTTTATGTTAAAAAATATCCATAACGTTTCTCGTGATCGGCTGAAAGCTTCTTGCTAATTATCTACCAGTGCATACCAGCGAGGTATATTTTTCAGCCAGGTGTTCTTAAGGTTTAAGACATCTTTGGATTGTTTTTTCGCTCTTTACCATGTTTAACCATCAGCCAGACGGACGGGTATCATTGTTTGAAACTTTGCTCAAGGACCACCTAAGAAGAAAACGCCTTCTCACCAGTTGTTCAAATTTTGTTATTAATGAATTCGCTCTGTAGTAAATTCTTGGAGGTGCCGTTGGAGGGGACTTCGTAAGTCGGTTCCAATGAAATATCCAGTTCAGATTCACCTATTCTCTATTCTCCTATTCGTGAAAATTGCCTCAAATCATGAAATGTTAAGGTCATTGAGAAATTGCACAGAAGGCAATATCTCCTATTCCCTTTGAAAGATTTTCGTGAATCTTGCATCAAATCATGAAATGTTAAGGACATTGTGCAAGAACATTAGTAAGTCATACCGACTTCAAGTCTAGGTCATAATTCAAAGTCAAAAGTTTGAGCCTCGTTCGTGTTCGGTCCATATAGCCTTTACCCACTTGCAGGATTTACATTAAACTTTGCTCAAATATTCAGGTCATTAAGACATTGTGCAGATGGTATGAGTAAGTCACGTCTTCTCAAAGTCAATTTTAGTCTTGAAGATCTTAAGATTGAGCCTTCATTTTGTGTCCCATATCTTTTAACAGTGTGAAGTATTTTCATGGAACTCGGATTATATGTTAAGGTTCTTGAGACGCTGTTCAGAAGTCATTAGTCAGTAACACAAAGTTAAGGTCATACTTTTAAGGTCAATAGTTTAAGCCTCAATTGTTTGTGTCAGCTCAAAATCTCTTATATAGTATATATTTAGGCCATTGAGCTGTGTCCGTCATGTCGTTTCAATATCAAAGCACCACTCATGTAAAAACAAATGAGCCTGACTGCTTCATACATGTATGGGTGAAGAATAACGGGAGGGGGGGGGATATAGCCTTTTATTGTATCGCCTTGCTCAAATAAACTCAAAATGTTTTTTTAAATCAGATGATCGACATAGATTAATTAAATCTTATCCACAATGACAAGCGTTGTGCCAACATTACGCATTTTTGACGAATAAACGTTTCCGGTGAGTAGAAGTATTGAATTGCGTGTTTTTTCCAACAGTTATCAAATTTTATTGTTCTCTGCTGTTGACCATTTTATGGTAGTAGATTGAGACTTTTTGACGCTGCTGTATTAGGAAATTACCGGTAGACTGAGAGTATTCATCGGATATGAAGATACGTGGAGTGACCGTGCTTTCAGAAGCTATGTCCTTTCGTATTAGATTATCCAATGCTTCGTCTGGCGCACCAACACTATTAACACATGTTCGGTTACATACTGCATTGACACTATATAGCAACAAATACAATAAATACGACATGTTGGTTGCCTGATTTTTCCTAAAGTTCGATCGAACACTAGAATTGATCAAAAGATCGAAAACTGTTATTGATCACGTTACCTATGAAAGAACAATTATAGGCAATAAACCGCGTGGTGGACGGTTAGTTGGTTTTTACTGATTAAACAAGAACGTCGTAACCAAATGCACTACCGCAATTGTTGGATCTTTGTTATTTAATGTGTATAACCTGTCTTCATTACAATTCACTATAGCCTATTTTTATTTATTGTATTTCAAAACGCAGTTTTCATTGTGTTAATATATTATGTTTCCATGTACATTTTGCGCTGTGTGCTTTTAATCCATTTATTTTTGTTTGTTTCAGAATGACACTTGACGTCCTGATGGAGTTGGCATGCTCTAGATAGCCATAGAGCATTTATTTTCAAATATTTTAAATGTTGTCTTTTCTATTTGTTAATACTTTATTTATTTGAGTATCTTTATGCCCCCAGTAGGGTGGCATATAGCAGTTGAACTGTCCGTCAGTCAGTATGTCCGTCCGTCCGAAAATACTTTAATATTGGCCATAACATTTAAAATATTGAAGATAGCATCTTGATATTTGGCATGCATGTGTATCTCATGGAGCTGCACATTTTGAGTGGTAAAATTTCAAGGTTTACATCATCCGTCAACGTCTTGTGTCGAAAAAACAAAGTCAAGGGAAGTAATAAGCTTTAAATGGACATAGTTATCTGACCTGCCCATGTATATTTTTTGTTAAATAAATCAAAGCGGCGCAGTAGGCGGCATTGTGTTTCTGACAAACACATTGTGGTAAAAGATCAAGGTCAAAGTCATCCTTTACGGTCTACGGTAAAAAATACAGATTTAAGGGAAGTAATAAGCTTTAAAAAGGGAGAAAATTATTCAATATTGAACATGGCCACTTTATATATTTGGCATGCATGTGTATCTCATGGAGCTGCACATTTTGAGTGGTGAATCTACAGTCACGGTAGTGGCTTTTAATTATTTCCTACTAAAAATAGAGATTTGTTACAGACAATTATTTCCAAGGGAAGTAATTTATATAATTATAAATCTCATATTATATATTTTCTTACCAAGAATTGAAATTCTTTTGACAGTTGCTGTACAGATTTATTATTTTGATTATTTATAATCCAAATGATTGATTTTTCAAAGTTTTGTTAAATGATATAATTATAATTTCTTTGATGTTCATTACATACTTGTGGACTTATGTTCATAGATACATGATCAACTCTGGCTATTTTATGAAAAAGAAAAAAAAAACAACCTCTGGCTATGATCTCTTTCAAACCAGAGGCCTTGGTTGTCAGTGATGTCTGACATGATCAGACCCTCCCCATCCCCCCCCCCCCCCGGTTGGATTGGACAAAATTTAAGGGAAGTAATAACCTTTTAAGGGAGATAATTTCTATACGTGCCATATGATAAATAGAAATTTTATTTCAATGCGGCGCAGTAGTTGGCATTGTGTTTCTGACAAACACATCTCTTGTTTATCATTGTGTTATGGTCAGTAGACAACGATATAAACGCCAGTGTTTTAAACGCCATACAACAGTGCGACAAAGAGTTATTCATTGGCAGATAATTGACATTTTCCATATTTCACATTGAAGTCTTTGTCTGTGTCAATGTATTGGTTTACTACATAGGCACGCCTATTTGTCGTCATTATGCAGGTATAAATTTTTAATCATACGATTTAACCGGCATGATCCAATGTCCAAGTTATTATAGCTACAATATATTTCGGTACTTACACTAAGATGAATATTCAAGGTGTTAGCAAAACATCGATACAAGAGAACTTTTGCCAATGTAGATGACTTATGTACGGACTGTAAGATAGAATTATTTTTGTTTACGCTGCACTGACATTTATGCGGAGGAGCTCACGTGTGGAAAGCTCCATGTAGCTGTCACAATTGTCTACTGTATTGATGTGTGTGAGCGTTCGGGCTAGCCCGGATTGTATCTTTTTCATGTATAATGCATATAAAAAATAACATTACTACAAATGGTCATCATAAAGATAGGAATGTGTAAAGTATACCGCTAATTTTTGTACCTTTACGGTAACTTTTAGAGATCAAATGTCAAATTCGGCCGCAATATAGATCGTCCGGACTGAAACTTGATTACTCATTATGAAATTTTAACATAACTAGTCACAATTGTTCTCTCACATACACAAAACGCGCATATAAAACCCATTTTTCTACCTCATAGTTCAAGTTGATACTTAAGCTATATGTTGGTTGAGTCGTGGGTAATTTTTTTATAAATGTGTTACATCTCAAATATTTTATAAATATATGACCATGAATCATTACAAAAATAATTATTTACCTTTTGTCTTATGATTTATTTCAAATGTTTATCGTCTGTTTACATCAAAATAATCAAATGTGTTGACTGTATCAAACCGGAAAATGAAAGTAATGTTCTGATCGAGTCGTTGGTTTTGATTGGCTGTTCCAATTTCAAGATTTGCATGCTGTAAACACTCTTAACAAAGACATTGCATAGGAGGGTACTTTCTTTGGTGATTACCATTAGCATAGAACACAACAGTGACAAGTTTATCGTGATTTTAAACAAATTATATCAATTTCGTTTTTTAAGTAAACAACTCTATCGTATTAAGCATCACATTCAATAGACATATAAGCAATTATATCAATTGCTTTATATGCTGCCATCATCATGTCCAAGGTAAACTACTTCAGGTTCTTCATTCTGACAGGGTTTTTTTCTAAAAAAATATTATCAAGCACACCATTTATTTTTAACTGATACAATTTTCCCCTCTTTACAAATTTTTAAGATTAAAGAACAATTAGAAACACTTAATAGAGTGTTACCTAGGAAAACGTATTAACAGCAAATGTTGTGCGCATGCGCAGTCCGCCATATGTAAAAAAATGTAAACAGACGCTGTAACATTGAAAATACTAATAAAAAAAGTTTTTGTGTTACTTAGAAACAATACGTGTGTAGAAATAGTGTTTATGTTTGAAACGAATGCATCTGACAATGGTAAATTGCAATATTTACATGTTTTTGTCGCATTTTCGAGCTGTAAAACGAACGCCGACTATGTCAAACTTTTTACCTGAACACACTACAGTGTGTGCACACGTTCTATCATGTCATTTCACGCGTACTTTATAACCACGACTCAACAAGAACCCACGACTCAATCAGAAACATATACAAAACTAAAATATAATATTTAGTCATAAAACAGCATGTCCGCTGTGAAACGTCCTCATGCAAGTTTTATTTAATTAAACAAAAGTGCACCGTAACAATCTATCTTGGCCCATAGGTCAATGTAACGTTTTAAAGTAAAATATCCCATTGGGACATAATACAACTTGTGTAGACTGTAGTTTCATCATTCATCGTGCAATTTTAGAATAATTCGCCACAAATGTTTACAATATGTAGTAGGTGTGTCGCATGCAAGATCGACCCGTGTCCATTGTGCAAACAACAACGTCATCTTTAAAATTCAAATGACATGAATTGATGCAGTTTGTCAAAAATTGCAAGCATTCTTGGCAATGAACTCGACATTGTGCCGACCGAAATAAGTTAAGTTTTAAAAAACCAGCCGCGCGTTAGCGTTTATGGCAGTTGTTTTGCAAAGGTTGTCAGACATTAAGCAATCATATTCCGCGTGTAAAAGTGAAAACTTGTATTTATTTATTTATTTATTTACCATGTTTTACCTGCAAATTGTTGTTTTTTCTTAAAATGGCAATTGTGAATGCGTTGTTTTATTGTTTCAAAAAGCCTTTTCTCTGTATGTAAGGTATAATCAGAGGAGGTAATCACATGATAGTCAAGATGGCGACGTCCATGCCGAGATGGTTATTTTTCGCCGTTTTATACCCTTTATTACTTTTGTTCAATTTTTTACTGACGCTCACTCCCAACAAAATCAGTAAAAATGTGATAAGCGTTTATCGTATTAAAATTTGCGTTATGTATCGACTTAACTCCCCGCAAATTTTCTTAGTGGAGCTGTAATTAGGTCATCCCGCAAAGAAATTTCGCAGGGAGTAAAGTCGATATATAGAGCGAATATTAATACGACATAAACGCTAGTAACTTTTTTGGTTGAAATGGCTCGAAAGTGAGCGGCATTTAAAAAATAAAACAAGTAATAAGTGGTAAAAATCGGGCGAAAACAGCTTCGGCATGGAATACGCCATCTTGACTATCATGTGATTGCCCCCTCTAATAATGAGAATTTGTCAGAATAGAACGAACGTTTGTGTCACTGTTGTCATATTGTTGTAACTGTTGTTTTTATTAATTGCACATTTCGATGTTACATTTATCAGCTTGTTTAATGAAGAAGAGAGCTTTGTGTACACTTTAGTCGTTTTGTATCACATTTGTTGATGTATTGTAGTATATTAAATACTATTGTGGAGTGCATAGCTATGTTGTTTTCTGGTGATCTTGGAATCGTGAGTAAGATACCATGGACTCGAGGACTGGTTCAAAATATTAAATTATATACACAGAAACACAGATACAAGAATCGAACACATTTTCAGTACGATTCGTTCGTAAGACTAAAGCAAGTTAAAATACAAACAGCGACATGAATTGCATAAAGTACGTGTATTCAAATGTTTATCACTTTCAGGCGAGAAAGCATTCAAATTTAATATGCTACAATAAGCGCTCAGTTCATTTAATAATGTGTTGGGACGCGTTACAACTGTTCTGAACAGAACACTATGTTGTACAGATATAATGAGCACACGAGCACACTTTACCTTTTGTATAAGTTTCCAAAACACTAATACATTTTTTTAAATAACGCCAAAAGACAATATACAGATATGGTAAAACACGAAAATACTACCATCAGGTTGTTCAGACCGTGTCGAATCTTTGGGCGTAGGTTGAGTTTCTTAATCAACAAACAGCACAAGTCGGTGTCCTTCGTAAACATCAGGTTTGTCAGTTAGAGGCAGTTCTATTAGGGTTTTAGCTATTAGGATGAACGTTTTCAGAAACGTGAAAAGTATTAAAATTTTCTTCGATTCATTTAAAATGAGAATTGTTTGATTTAAAAGTCTTAGCTTCAAAAGTACATTAAACATTGAATACATGCAAGTCTTTAACACGCATATAATTAGTTAGCTTGTATATAAACAAATACGTTGACGGATATTTGCCCAAAAGCCATAATTATATCCAATGTGATATTGGGCTATTCGCGACATTCATGTTATAAATAATGAACATTCCTGGGATCACCGCGTTTGAACGGTCACTGCAAAGGAAGGGGGCGGGATTAACCCATTTATGCCTAACGCCTGGAAAAAAGGCCTCAGCAAACAGCGTAGACCCAGATGATACGCCGCATGATGCGGCGTCTCATCAGGGTCTGCGCTGTTTGCTTAAAGGAATTTCTGTAAGAGATATTCTAAATAAAGAAATACATATACTGGACATCTCTAATTTTGGAATAAATTGATCCAATTTAGAGGGATTGGGAGAGTCCACTAGGCATACATGGGTTAAACTGGTTCGAGTACTAGCAGAACCTCACAATACACAATAAAGTTATTTCAAACCATAACGTGCGCCTAAAACGATTTTAATCGAATGCAACACAAATGAAAACATAAATGCAAAAAGAAACTCGCGAATCGAATATTACTTAGTGCCCAAGTATCGTGCGTATCTATTAACACGATTAGGGGTTAGGTTATACAGTTAAACTTATACAAAGAAATAAGGTCTATAAAAGACATTAAACTTTAAGCGATATGTCATCGGAAATTTGTTTATACACGATTAAGAATGGTCGTAAATGCTTTACGTCCAAATAACTCACAATAGCTCTACCGCTTATAGCATCTGAAGACTGAAATACGACAACATTGCAGATATAGGTACGTGGATATGCTTCTACGTGCCATTAAACTTGCTTTCGTATTGATCACAAACAGAAATTAATTGTTGGTGATAAATATTTAAACCAGCTTTATGAGGATCAGCGTTATGTTTTGTAAAGATATCTAAAAAGCCTAACGTGTATGTCTAAATATCAGTTAATTTTTCCACACACCTATTATGGCTGATACGGTTCATGATTGTTAGGTAATAACTCGTTGATAGTAACTTAATATACATTTTGTAGTTTATTTCGATTGGAAAAGAAACTATACATTTAAATTAACTAAATATAA